>NC_142009.1:64932513-65234696 GCF_049901735.1 Notechis scutatus | reverse complement strand
TTTTCATAACTACAGATGTTAGAGCAACTGGTCTGAAGTCATTCAGTTCCTTGATGGAAGGTTTCTTCGTCACTGGGATGATAGTAGAGCATTTGAAGCAAGAAGAAACATAGCACATCTCTAATGATTTATTGAAGATGCGGGGGCCAGTTGGTCAGCACAAGCTTTTAAGCAAGAAGGAGTTATCTTATCTAGGCCTGGTGCTTTTCCTGGCTTTTGTCTGTGAAATAGACCTTGCACCTCATTCTCTGTAATCACCAGAGGTGGTGGGCCCAATGGGATGGGATAGGTTGTAGGAAGTTTGGCTGTTTTTGGTGTGTCTGAGATGGGGATAAGTTTAGATCTTATATGCTTTAATTCTGCTGAAATATATAGGACTTTAATAAACACGAAAGTAATATCCCATTAATGGATTTGTTATGCAGTTCCAACCTACTTAATTATGGAGTAGGTTACATTCAATCATTTGTGAACATACATAGGATAGCAGTGTTATGACTGTGCTTCTGGATAAAGAAAATATTTGTGTCTCTAAATCCATATCCCTGAATTTAGATTCAAAACAACGATGCCACTTAATTCTTGTAGAATATTATTTTGATGTATTTTGAAAAGATAATATACCAAATACTAAGCTCTGACTAATGGACATGATTTATCTTTGATAATATAAATGAATCTTAGGCTTATATATTCAGTTGAATATGTTTTGCAAATGTATCTTTCATTTTCTACCGTGTTTCTCCAACAATACGACCCCCCCCCAATAGGAAGACCCAGCATGTTTTCTAGGCATAAAATGAAATTAAGCCCCTCCCCCCAAATGTAGGCCTAGTTTAAAACATGCGAAATTGGGGGGGCGGGGGGGGGGACTTGCCATTAGGATGCCCCGCGGGCAGCTACGCCTCACCATCAGCCACTCCTAACACCATGGTGGAGCACGGAGGGCTCCCTTACCCCTCACTTACCTGGGTCAGCAGGCAGGCGGCGTCAGCATGGATGTCTGGCAGCGTTTCAGCCACTTCTCAGGCCTCCGTAGCTTCCATGGTTCCCACCGGTGCTGGCACCTCTCTCGCCAGCACCGTCTCCAACAACAGTGTCTGAGTCGCTCCCACTTTTCCCCCGTCCCTGTAACAACAGGAAAAAAAACACTTTGAGGTACCTGGGAGCGTCGCACACTGCGTTTTGGTTTAATCCCAAGTGGCTGGGTGGGTGTGAGAAGAGCCGAGCGAGCGTCTCTGCTGCTGCTACCCTTGGTGCTCCAGCCTCGGGCTCTGCAAGTTTGCAAAAGTCCCGGTGCAAAAGTCCTTGGAATTCCTGCATTCCAAGTGCCCAGGCCAAGCTGCAGCTGTCCCTCTCTCACCAGCGCCATCTCCAATAACAGCGGCAGCAGCAGTGGGAACCGTGGAAGCGTTTCAGCCACTTCTCGGGTGGGGGAGTCGCCTCCGTAACTTCCACGGTTCCCGCCGCTGCTGCCGCTGTTATTGGAGATGGCGCTGGCAAGAGAGGGACAGCTGCAGCTCGGCCTGGGCACTTGGAATGCAGGAATGGGCAGCGCACCGGGACTTTTGCAAACTTGCAGAGCCTGAGGCTGGAGCACCAAGGGTAGCAGCAGCAGAGACACTCTCACAGCTCTTCTCACACCCACCCAGCCGCTCGGGATTAAACCAAAATGCAGCACGCGGTGCTCCCAGGTACCTCAAAATCTTTTTTTTTCCTGTTGTTACAGGGACAGGGGAAAGCGGGAGCGACTCAGACACTGTTGTTGGAGACAGCGCTGGTGCACAGGGGGGGAGAAATTAATTCACCCCCAAAAAGGCGTCCTAGCCATTTTTTCGGGGCTCAAAAAAAAATAAGGCCCGGCCTTATTTTGTGAGAAACACGGTAGTTCCAATATCAAATCTGTATGGATATTTTTCCTTAGTTCTTCTGATCAGTTTTCTGGCTCTTTAAAAAAAATGTTGAGAAGAAAGATTAATACTTTCAAGTAGTAATGGGAATGGTAGCTGTTTTTCTTCATGGCAGGGATTGATTTATATGTTGTTTGCTTTACAAAGCAGTGGCCTATAATGTGTTACATATATTTGTTTCTTCATCCACTATTTCAATAACCTGAAATGGATTGGGAGGGGGAGGCAGTGTTCCCCTAATACTCTCTCCAGTGTTTTTTTTTTCTCACCCAATTCAACACACTGTATTTTAATTTCCAGAGTGCTGTGCCAGAATGGTTCAGAATGGGGATTGCTGAAAATTTGCCCTTAAATATTAATTAAATTATTTCCTTTAAATATTAATTCACAACATAATGTTTTCTGATGGGTAGAATTCATTGATTTTTAAATGAGTTTTATATTTTCTATTGACCCAAGTATTCTCCGAAGCAGTTCCCTTCAGATATTAGATGAGAATTGTAATCAAACACATCTAGAGGGCACCTATTAGGGAAGTTGACGTAGAAGTTGTTGTCAGAACATAACTTCAGCCATGTGAAATGTGTTCTTCAGCCATGTAAAACTCGTTTTTGTGATTCTCATTTAACAAAGTTTGGTGGCTTGCATTAAGAAGTAGGCTTGATTATAGCATACATGGAAAGATATTGCCTCTTATGGTAACAATCTTACTTTCAGTTTTTAATTTAAATTTGGAGAAAAGAAATTTATCAAACTTTAAATGATCAACCACAAGTTGAACAAAGCAATTTGTTCCTTTATAACTTAATTGTTTTTTGGGGTGGGGGGGGGGGGGGGGGGGGGGGGGGGGGGGGGGGGGGTTGGGGTTTTTGGGGGGGTTTGGGGTTTTGGGGGGGTTTTTTTTTTTTTTTTTCCCCTTGGGGGGTTTGGGGGGGGGGGGGGGGGGGGGGGGGGGGTTGTTTTTTTTGGGGGGTTCCTTTTTTTGTTAGTTACTTTTCCCTACATAACTAGTATTATAGTGGTGAACTTAGTAAACAGTATTCAAGCATTGGAATATAAACTTTCCCCAAGACAAATAATGATGAATGGTGTCTGAAAGAACAAAGTACCAATTTTTAAGTTCAAATATTTAAAGTAGTAATCTTGGCTCAAAAAAGAATTTCAAAAGTTCTCAACTGGTAGATCATATGCTCAGTTCCTATCTAGAGAGATTGCAGTTACTCTCTAATTGAATTTACATTTATACAGTATATTGATTAGACTTGATTTACTACTAGAACCTCAGTTTTCCATGATACTTTAAACATGTGATTATGGTAACAGGAAATCAGATTATATAAATGATACTCCATTTTAAGCAATGTATTTCTGAGATTACCCAAAACATTCTAGTACTATTACAGAACAGCATTCCAATCATATTTTCTCATACTTAAAAATACAAATTCTACATATAAAAGAAAACAAGGCCTTTGAATACCATCCATTTAATAATCAAACGTATTAATATTTGTTTTATTTTTAGAATTGTAATTAAACCTTTGGGTTCGTTTTTACTTAACTCTCACAGTGTTTAAATTATGGTTTGAATTAAAGCTTAAAATCAGCTCTCCTCAGTTAGCCTTTTGCCTTTAAATTATAGTTCACAGACTTGAATTTATTAGGCAGATCAGAATACGGCATTTTAAATGGAATTTTATTGCATCAGTGCTTTCATATGGAATGCTGCTAAACAGGAAGCTTAAAAGAAGTGATGCCAGAAGATGATACCAGTAACATGCCAACCCATGGCACATTACAAATCAGATTGTGATTTGGAAATGTACTTGGTTTGTTGCCCTGTCTCAGTTCAAGTGAATCAGTGGAATTTTCCATTTGTAAAACAATCAACAAATAAATCTCTTTGTCATTTACTTGTCGGTTAAAAATCCAAGGATTATCTGAACAGAGAATAATGTTCCAGAGTCAATATATGTAAACATTATCAATGATTATTAAGCTTTAATAATAATAAAACATTAATATATGTTAGAATATATTTATTTGGGAAGCAAATAAATACTGATAGAAAGTCCACAGGAAGATGTTTGTTTTTCACATTATGAAGAAAAGATATGTTCGTATAAAACGTGTGTGATGGCTAGATGTGAAAAAAACCAAGAGTTTCCTTATGAACATTGATGTTAGAAAACATCTAGCCTGGCACAGAGGAAAGACTAGTCTAGAGTCACTGCGCGACTGTAAAAGGGCCAGAATCAGCCCTCCCTGAATTCCTTGGAACCTTATCTAATTGTTCCCAAGGAAGAGTTGCTAGGCTGGGAAGATTCTTGTATTAGAGGCAGAACATAATAAAGTAGTTAGCACAAACTGTACACATGTAGACCACATTGCTTATGCCTGACAATTAATTAATAGAAAGATGATTGGCTAAAGACTTCTGGTTCATGATTGAAGCTAAAATTAAATTTTCTCCTACCAGACTTATCAAAAGTTAAGAAAACACTATCTATAAAATGCCACAATTGCTGGATGTGGAATATATTCTAAATGAAAACAGAAACTTTAAAAAACTCTCAGAAGTGTATGTTAGACATATTTCAGATTAAATTGCTAAAAGAGCCAATAGGGTTCTGGTTCAATTCGGACTGCTGGTATTTACCTACAGTAAATATTCTATATGGCATGACTACACTGGGGATATGCTTGCTAAGTATAGTTCAACTTCTTTGATTTGAACATTGAAGGAGAATTCACTTTGGATATCAGGATATGTTGGAGACGGATGTTTTTAGTAGCAGTCTTTGATCTGTGGAACATGATCCCTCTGAAACTGCATTTAGCCACTAATTTTGTTGAGTTCAAAAAAGTTCTTAAAACTATTTTACTTCAGAGACCTTTGGACACACTAGGATTACACAAATGGACTTTTTATTGGCTATTCTTTGCTGATACAATTGCAATTATTACTCTTTTGACTGTAACTAATGAGAGAATGATATTTTGATTGGTTTGGTCATACACACTCTCCAGAGTAGCCCAGGTTTTGTCATTTTATAAGAATAGTAGATACATAGATAGAAGAATTTCTGATAAATGTATTTATTTATATTGTATAAACTGACTTTCAAAAACTCACCACAGCTTACAAAATAATGCAAATATTAACAAAAATCAGCCCAGCCCAGCTAAATGCATCATTATCTCCTTACAAACTCTATAAAACTGTTCACTCTTCAAGATAGTCTGGAAAATTGTCAAGGAGAATGTCAGATTAATCTCAGTAAGAATTATGACCTACAGCCTAAACCAAGACGCAATGCATTCTTTTATCTTCACTTGCTGATCTCATTTGGGGTAGGATTTTTAACAGATTCCTTCTGTCTTGACCTACTTATTGGGTCAGTTTTTGCAAGAGATTGTGGGAAAGCTGGGGGCGAATCAGTTGACAAATTATATCTAAAAGGCAATTCATTCAAAGTTGGGAGTCATCTGGGAAAAAGCATTACAAAGAGACTCCAATTTAATTAACTCATTGTAAATGAATCAAAGAACTATAGGAAATACCTATTACATTGCCAGATGGCCTTCAAAGGAAGTCCCATGTAAAGCTAATTGTAATAGCTAATACAAAACGATTAAGGGGATGTATCATGCTCCAAGGAGGGCATCTGCTGGCATACCAACTAAAGACCTTGCCCCAGTCATGGCAGCCACCTGATAACCAGGGCCAGCTTTACTTAGTTTCCAAAGTCAGTTGGGTGCTTTCACCTACTAAAATCTTGGCAGAGATATCTAATAAACAAGCCCTTCTAGTTGAATATAGTGATAGTCTGACTGGCCAAAATAATAGATGCTTCTGAAAAATAATCACATAAAAGAATACATTCCATCCCTTAAGTAGCGTCTTTGCTTGTTTCAGTGAAAAAGAAAAAAAACTGTTAATAGTTTTTTGTTCTAGATGATGCAATTCCACATAAGCACAGCTGAATAAATAAATCCTTGAGATCCAAAATCTTTGATCAGGATGATAGATGTAACTGGCTCAATAAATGCTTTATTATGCCATATTACATTTGCAAATAAACTGTTGGCTGTGGAAATGCTGTTGAAGAATTACTTGGCTCCTTTGTGAAGAAAGTTACATTGCAATTGTTGGAGGAAAATAAATAATGTTTAAACATATAAATTGTGCTTTTCTTTGCATAAGGCTACCAAATTGCAAAACAAAAATACAAAAGATTTGTAGCTACACTTTAAAGATTTATTTTCAGGACAACACATATTTTGTTAATGTAAATCTAGTGCATTTAGCAATCAAGAAATGTTATTTTTAAAATAGTCACATTAGCTGCAGTATATTTGAAAAAAATGGCTCAATAATTATTCGTGCAATTTCACACTGTTTGTTTAATAATCCTTACAATGCTTGTTTTAAAAAAAGCAGTAGCCCAGGACTGCCTACATCCCTAAGTACATGGGAGTTTTGACATTTTTTGGTACCTTCTCTCAATTCATTTGTCACTAAGTAAAATAAGGAACAAGCAGGTGGCACTTAAGAGAGAAAAATCAAAGATGCTTGAAGTTATTTTTAGGCTGACAGGGTTCAGTGGTATCCACACAGTATTAATCAACTAAATAAGCATTTGGATTATTTATTCAAATGCTGTATTACAATTTTTGATTTATTGCCAAATGAAATTATCTTGTTCTTAAAATAAACTTATTTCCAGTTATTTCCAGAAACCCTACTTGCACTTATTACATTTTACACGTTATCACAGGCTCTGCAAATATCACCTCTGACTAGCCCCACCCCCATCTATTCTCTGCCTCCTGAGTCCCAGCTGATCAGCTGGGTCTTCTTTGTTGCCCTGCACAGGAGAACGGAGCTGGAAAGCAGGTTAGAGGGGTGGGGAGGAAATGGGATTTTGCAGTAACCTTCCCTTGCCATGCCCACCAAGCCACACCACACCCACCAAGCCACGCCCACAGAACCGGTAGTCAAAAAATTTGAATACCACCACTGGTGCTGAGGAGAATATTCTACCTATCTGGTGGATTAAATCACTCACATACACTCAGGTTGAGGTCTAAATTGGGGCCGAGTCTTCTGGGGTTACCTGAAGTGAGTTAGATTCTGTGACCTCTGATGAAATGGCAAGGTTCCTATATACCTGAAGATAAGTTCCATGTCTCTCCTGGAGCTATCCAGGAAGTGATGTGTGGTTGGCTCCATATTGCAGCATCAGCTTGGGTGGAGAAGGTGTCGTCCCTCTAGCCTTAAAGTAGATGGTAGTGTACTCCATCCACAAACCATCACTGGACCCAAAAATTCTGGACAATTTTCATTCAGCCTCGAAGCTTGCAAAGGATGGAAGATTGTTGAGAAGAAAGTCAGGCAACAGCCTAAGACACAGGTGTCAAACTCAAGGCCCGCGGGACAAATATGGCCCGCCACGTCATTTTATGTGGCCCGCAAGAGCTACAAAGTTCCGATTGTCTTTAAATAAATAAAGCAAAAGAGAGCATTGACCACAAACTACAGTTCCCAGAATTGCATACCAATTATGTTACCAGAGAATTGTCGACATCCCACCACTAGGTTACAGTGTATCCGCATCAATGTTATTTTCTGCAAGTTGAATTATGTAGAATTACAAATGATCCCAAAATGTCCAGGAAGAGGAAAGTTGATGCAGATGGAAGGATGTTTCAAGAAAGATGGGAAGGTGAATACATGTTTGTGCTTCAAGGAGAGAAACCGGTATGTCTTTTATGTTACGAGGCATTATCGGTTGTCAAAGAGTACAATCTACGTCGGCATTTTGAAACCAAACACGGAGCTAAGTATGCCAAAGTTAGCCTTTCAGAAAACGACAGATTGTCAAAGAATTAAAAAGCAAACTACAATTTTTATTTATTTATTTATTTATTTTATTTTATTTATAAATAAATAAATAAATAAAAATTGTAGTTTGCTTTAATTCTTTGACAATCTGTCGCTTTTCTGAAAGGCTAACTTGGCATACTTAGCTCCGTGTTTGGTTCCAAAATGCCACGTAGATTGCAGCAGAATGTGTTCACGAAAGCCACAACCAAAAACACTGCGGCAGTGGAAGCTAGCTTCATTGTTGCAGAAGAAATCGTCCGAGTTTCAAAGTGTTTTTCAGAGGGCGTGTTTTTGAAGGAGTGCATGCTGAAGGTCTGTGAGCAGGTGTGCCCCGACCAGATACAGACTTTTTAAAATGTCAGTTTATCAAGGAACACCATTGTGGACCAAGTTACAGAACTAGCAGGAAACCTGTCGACGCAGCTGGCCCAAGAGACACGTAGCTACATAGCTTTTTCATTAGCTCTTGATGAAAGCACAGATAACACGGATACAGCACATCTATCCATTTTTATTCGAGGCGTGAAGTCGGACCTCTCTGTCACTGAGGAGCTGTTGGGTGTAGCTGCCATGCATGGGACCACAACGGGACAGGACATTTTTGATATGGTGGAGAAGTCCATGAGTAAAAATGCATTGCCTTGGGAAAAGTTGGTGGGATTAACTACAGACGGTGCACCCGCAATGTGTGGGGGAAAAGCAGGCTTGGTTGGACTAATAAAAGACAAAATGCTGAAAAGTAATTGTCAGACGCCTCTGGTAACGTATCATTGCATCATTCATCAAGAAACGTTGTGTGGGAAGGTGCTGGGGATGGATCATGTAGTGACCACGGTCATGAAAACTGTGAACTTCATTTGAGCACGTGGCCTGAATCACCGTCAGTTCCAGCTGTTCTTGCAGGAGATGGGCTCAGAGCATGGAGACGTGCCGTACCACACAGAAGTACGGTGGCTGAGTAGGAGTAAAGTCCTCAAACGATTTTTTGAACTTAGGGAAGATATTGCTCTTTTCATGCTAAGTAAAGGAAAATTCGTGTCTGAACTGTCAGATCCCAACTGGCTGTGTGACTTTGCTATGTTATGTGACATAACCGAGCATCTCGCCCAACTGAATCAGAAGCTGCAGGGACGTAGACAAGTCATTACGCAGATGTCCGACATGATCACGGCTTTCCAGCGTAAACTTGATCTGTGGATGTGCCAAGTCAAACAGGACAATCTTGCTCACTTTCCTGTTTGTCAAAGCATTTCAGCCGCATTTCCTGGTGTTTTTTCATGTGCTCAGTTGGCTACCAAAGTGAGCCGATTAATAAATGAGTTTGATCGGCGCTTCTCTGACTTTAAAGCGCAGCACTCAGACTTTGCCATCTTTGCCAATCCTTTCACCACCGATGTCTGCACTGCACCCCCAGCACCTTCAGATGTAGTTAATCGAGCTTCAAAGCAATCGTATCCTGAAAGCAAAGTTCAAGGATGTTGCAATCCAGGACTTTTACCATAAAATACCCCTTGGTTCAATGCCACAGCTTCGACGTCATGCAGCCCGTGTTCTGTCTATGTTTGGGAGCACCTATCTGTGCGAACAGATGTTTTCAATAATGAATCTAAACAAAAACAAGCATAGATCACATATCACTGATGAGAACCTCCACGCTGTTCTACAGATTGCTTCAGCACAAGACCTAAAACCAGACATTGACACACTGGCTATGGAAAAACGGTGTCAAAGATCCAGCCAGAAAATGCATAAGTAAGCATTTTTAAAAACCTAATTAATATATAATAAAATGTATTTCAATCAAGAAGAAGAATAGTTAAACTGTGCAATTTAATGATTGTGCTGACATTTTATTATTTTTAGAACATGATCAATGGATTATGATGGAGGAGAGGGGATCCACTCTGTGTGTTCCAGGACAGTCAGTATCTTCTCATGAATTTCACCTAAAAACTTGAGACAATATAGTTGTGAATTGAGACAACCCTGATTTTGTTATTTTGAGTTATTTACAAATATAACTTTATATGTGTAGTAATGCATTTAGTGTTTATAGGTTTATATGTTTATGCAGACAAATCTGCAAGGCTATATGCAGCCATTTGTTTTTGTGAAATGCTACATCTGTCACATATGTTCTTAACAGCTCACAATTGTTGGTTGTACTTATTCTGTTATTTTGCCCCTCCTAGCTGTGACAAAAAGGATTTGAACAAAGTTATTATCATAACTGATGTTGGATGATGTTTTTCTATTATTATTCACTTGGATAGATTGATCATTGATTGATGGAGTAATGTGGGTTTCTTAACTTGACAAAGTAAATTTTTTATGTTATATTAACAGAGCTACTAGCAACCTTTTTTTTTACATTTATGCAAATGCATATGTAATATTTGTGATTTGAATAAATAATAAATTCAGAGTTAATTAACATTTAGGAATACTTACATTTGATTACATTTATACTGTCATACAGTTACATGTGGCCCTTTGAGGGCAACCATTACGCTGATGTGGCCCTCGGTGAAAATGAGTTTGACACCCCTGGCCTAAGAGATCTTGCAGGAAACGGATCAACAATACAAACTCAACACATAATTACAGACAACTGCCAGATCAGATCATTAGTCTACATGGGTAGTCCTTGACTTACACACAACATTGGGACTAAAATTTCTGTAACTAAATGATGCAGTTGTTAAGCAAGTCATCACCTAGCCAGACCAAATTTTACAGGTATTTTGATCACAGTCATTCAGCAAATCACCATGGTTGTTAAGTGAATCATACAATTATTAAGTGAATCATATGGCCTTATATTTTACATGCTTACATTTTTTAATTTTTCTTCTGATACTTTTATATCAGATACGACCCCCCCCCAACATCTCCTGTTTCATAATATCTATAAATCAGGTTCTTCATCATCCAGGTTAGATCATTTAGGCTAGTCTACGTAGAAGGGAAAGCTGCAAAAGGTTATACTCACTTCAGTTATTGTGGAAATATTTATACTCAGTTTATTTTATTGGAATAGTTCATTGCTTATATTGCTACAAGTTATGTTCTTTAAGTTAGTAAGAGACAAAAACAGCAAAATCAATCATTATAAATGTCCAGCCCTGAGAAACACAAAAGCCAGTTGTGCAAACAGAAAAGTATTTGGAGCAAAAGTTGTTTTACTGAAAATCATGCATGATTAGGAAAGTACCAATGTATTTCTCTGCTTTTGATCCCAACATTACAAAATGAGCTTGTTCTTGGCTTTCATTCAGATGTTTTCAGTCCAGCTTTCCTTTATACTGGCTATTCGTCTACACTGAAGGTTCTTTTTAAATGTATGTAATTCCCTTGGTACAGTACTCCATGCAAAACTGTGTTGTATTGATAAAATATTTGGCTGGATTTTTTTTAACGGAACATAGAAACATCCATCAAGATCTTTTTCTTTCCTAATAGACCATGTTTCTAATATACTGGGCTGTTTCATACATAATGAAGTCATTTTCCTTTTTTATAGTCTGCTTAATTTGTTTCTTTTTAGTCTTTTGCAAATCATAGTTTGTCATTAATTTGAATCAGCAATCTATGTTTATAGCTTTCATAAAAAATCAGAGGCTGTTGTCAGATATACCAGCAATTTGGGGAAGGAAGTGGAGAGGGATGTCGCAAGCCAGTAAGAACTAAAAAGAAATAAATCAAATTTGTACAGGGAGATAGAGAATATTAGAGGCAGTCTTTGACTTGGAACCATTCTGTTAGTGACCATTCAAAGTTACAACAGCACTGAAAAAAGTGACGTAGTGTTTTCCACATGTTGCAGCATCTCCATGGTCACATAATCAGAATTCAGGCCATTGCAGTGTCCCAGAATCATGCAATCACCCTTTGTAGCCTTCCCAGCTGGCTTCGACAAGCAAAGTCAGTGAGAGAATCTAACTCTCTTAACAAGTGCACAGTTCATTTAACAATGCTGTGATTCACTTAACAACTCTGGCAAAAAAAAAAAAGATTGTAACATGGGCCAAACCCACTTAAGAATTGCCTTGCTTAGCGACTGAAATTTTGTTTCTTTCAAAAAGAAACTCAAAGCAATAAAGGAACGTAACCTTAAGGTATTCTCTTCACAGCAGCCAAGATATTGATATCCAGAGCGAGACATTCTGTGTAACCTAATTCCCTTTTCTCTTGCAATAAACCTGCAAACTCAAATTCTGTGAGAATCTTGCTTTTTGGTTTTGTGAACTGCCACTATTATTATTAGTGTTTATACCGTATCCTTGTAGATCAATAGTACTATATCCTCATTAGGGCTAGAAGGTTGAAGTGGTGAAGTGGTGACATGCCTAAGGCTTTGTAGTTGATATTAAAAGCAAGCTTTCAGTGCTTGGACTGCTTGTCAATCCATCCTTAAGCCTACTGTGGTTTTTCCTTTCCTACAGAAGTGAAAAAGCCACAAGGTATTTGCTTGATACTGGTAAGGATTAGACTCATGGCTTCACTTCACAATATTTTATATTTTTAATGAAAGGGAGTTGCCTGACAAAAACAATGAAAGTTTGGTTTGCTCAACCCTTCTTCCCATTATCTGGTGAAGCAAAAAGTGTTCTGCATGTATATCCTTTAACAAGCAACAAAATGAGAAACTTCTATAGCCCAACATTCAAACTTTTACTTTATGTCTCCCCCAATTTAAAATAGCACAACTTAATTGGTTTCACATGGAATGGTTCTGTGTGGTTTTGAAACAAATTAAAAACAGAATTGCTCAGGTTCAGTAAAGTTGAGGCATGACGGTTATGTCTTTAATAACAATAGCACTTGGACTTATATACTGCTTTATAGTGCTTTACAGCCCTCTCTAAGCGTTTTACAGAGCCAGCATATTGGGTCCTCATTTTATCCACCTCTGAAGGATGGAAGGCTGAACCTTTGAGCCTGGTAAGAATTGAACTGCCAAATTGCAGGCAGCCGAAAGTCAGCAGAAGTAGCCTGCAGTTTAGCACTTTAACCACTGCGCCACCAAGGCTCTTTAAGCAACTTTAATCTTTAAGAAAAGAAACCAACATATATTGATAAAGATGGGAAATGAGCATAGGATCAATCGTGTTCAAAATTCAGGTAATCCTCGGCTAATGATCACAATTGAGCCCCAAATTTATGGTGCTAAGTGAGAAACTTGTTGAGTTTTGCCCCATTTTATGACTTTTCTTGCCATATTTGTTAAGTGAATCACTGCAGTTGTTAAATTAATAACCGAGTTGTTAAGTAACTTGGGCTTTCCCATTGACTTTGCGTCGCAAAAGGTCGCAAAAGGCGATCACAGGACTCCAAGACACTGCAACCATCATAATTGTGAGTCAGTCGTCAAGCATCCAAATGTAAATCACATGACTACGGGAATGATGCAATGTTCATAAGTGTGAAAAACGGTCACTTTTCAGTCATTTTGAACAGTCACTAAACTAACTGTTGTAAGTCGAGGACTACCTGTACATTCTACTTTCATGTGTTTCTTTCCAGAGGACTATGCCCAGCTATGTAACATTCCTGTTCCTGGATCCCGGCCATACGGACAAGACGCCTTGGTTGACTTTGAACAAGAACATTACACTTCAGAAACTGATCCATATTTCATGGAAGACCGTAAGCAACCTTTTACTCCTTAAGTCTAAGAATATATAACTTATTTATTTCTTCTTAGAGTTCACAATATTTAAAGAGTTGCATGTTTGCTATGCTTATTGTGGGTTATACTTTTTTTGAAAGCCCTTCTTATATTTGAATCAGGAGTTATGAATGGGTTCAAACTACAGAACGTTTTTATTTCAGTAAAGTGAAGTAAGCAGGTAAGCATGACAATCCAAGCACTTAAATTCAAATGAATATTCAGTGTTCTTGTTGTCAGACAACTGTCCCTTTGGAACTGACCGTGGTAGCTGTTGTAAAGAAACATGCCTTCTGGTGTACAACAGTGGTCCCCAACCTTTTTTATGCTGCAGCCCGGTACCGGCATCAGCTGGGCGCCGCGGCCCGGTACCGGCATCAGCTGGGCGCCGCCATCTTGTTTTGATGAAAAAGTGCTTCCGGTGAGCTTTCTACCCGGAAAAGCTCACCGGAAGCACTTTTTCATCAAAACAAGATGGCGGCGCCCAGCAAACCAGTGGCCCGGTAGGATTTGTTCCACGGACCGGTACCAGTCCGCGGACCAGTGGTTGGGGACCCCTGGTGTACTATATAAGTGCAGACTTTTTCAATGCCATTAATTCAAATGTCATACTTGGTCTAGTACACAGGTGTGAAATAAAAGGCTTGGAAACCTTGCCAGATCTCCTTTGGGCTAGGGATACATCTTTGAGATTCTATAGCAATAACTGAACTGTTTTCAGAGTTAAAAAGAGATATTCTTGAAGGGCTAACTTTACAGTGGTTGATAATTTGACAGCTACTTACCTATTTATTTACTAGATTTATATCCTGCCTTTCATTTGAAGCAGGATAAATAACATTCCCTCCTCCCTTTTATCCCCATAAAAACCACTCTGATATATGTTGGGCTGAGACGAAAGATTAGCCCCAAGTTACTCAATGAGTTTCTTTCTAAAGTTGAATCTGGGCTTGTCTAGTGCCAATCTTAAACACTTCCTCACAAAGGCTCAAATTTACCTCTTCAGCTTTTAAAAGAAAATTCAAGATGGGCGATACCGTCTAATGCAATCTAATGAAACAGACTGGATTACCAAATTTCCTAGATTTCAGCCAGAGAATAGTGTCTGTGGCCTGCAGACGGAAATATCGTATGAGAGAAGCACCCAAATCCCAGTTGGCCTCTGCTCAAACCTAGAAAGAGAAGATTGGGACAATAATTAAACAACAATTTTAGGAGACAGAATGTACAATATTGGCGTTGGCATCAAGATATATATATATATATATATATATATATATATATATATATATATATATATATATATATATATATATATATATATATATATGTATAGGTGTTGTTTTGGATTTCACGTCATTGTAGTTCTTTGTTGTGCCTTCAGCAGAATCTCATCTGCCATCATCAGGCTTCTGGCAGATGAGATTCTGCTGAAACGTATGACGTGGAAAATATACATGTAAGTACCAGCAAAACTTAAGAAAACATATATATATATATATATATATATATATATATATATATATATATATATATATATATATATATATATATATATATATATATATATATATATGGTAATATAAAATAAATAAATAAATATACTTTACAAGAGCTGCAGAAACTGGAAAAGAACAATTATCTTTCACATACGAACAGCATCCTTAGGAGTAGCCTTTTCATCTCAAAGCACAATTAATCTGTTGAGTTAATAGCCATGAAATGTAGTGATATCCAATGTTTTCATTTTGACAAGAGCCAGCAAAACAATGCCTGTGTAGGGGAATTTCTCTTGATTTTCCTGTTTCAGAAAATATGATATTTTGCTAAAATGCCATTTTATCCAGAATTGTTGACTGCACTGCAGTTTTTGTCTTGCACAACTAATGCTATTTCATGTTACCTTATGTTATCAGTTCTGGAACTTTAAACCTGAAAAATAAAGAATACATAACTTGGATATTCTGCCAGAGTTTCCCCAAACTCTTGTTTAATATTTTGTGGGTGGGCAGCTGCTCTACTAGCATTTGTGTGTGAGGGTGGGGGATGGAATCACCATGCTATATGCAAGACAGGAAGCAATGGATGGAAACTAATCAAGGAGAAAAGCAATCTGGAATTAAGGAGAAACTTCCTGACAGAACAATGAACCAATGGAACAGCTTGCCTTTAGAAGTTGTGGGTGCTCCATCACTGGAGGCTTTAAGGAGAGTCTTGTCAGCCATATTCTGGAATGGTAGGGTCCCCTGCTTGAGCAGGGGGCTGGACTAGAAGACCTCCAAGGTGCCTTCCAACTTTGTTGTTCTGTTGTTTTGTTATGCAGTATATCATTATTTGCTAAGGCCTTTGGATTATTCTCTATGTAAAAAGACTTACAGTAGCACCTTTGTTCCTGCCTACTCCTACCTTTCATCACTGTCGTCCTAAACAACTCTCAATATACTTTCACAGACCGAATGGGCAATCACTCACTTTTCAATAAGATCTACATCCTTCAACAATTAGGGTTCCATTTCTTTCAGCCAACTTCACTGATGTTTTTTTAAAAATCCTATACTATAATTGCTACAATTTGCTGCCCGGGAAATATAAGGACCATTAATTCATGCATAGTTAGAGGAATAAATACAATCTTATATATATTGTTCTCCTGTAAGATCCTGTAGTATAGAAACTCATTATAATTTCCATGTGTAACCAGCTGCATGTTATCAAAATGATTTTGTGTATCTTAACCAGCTGTGGTAACTTTGTTTTTTTAAATACGTATTATTATTTAAAATTCCAACTGTTGTTCCACTCCTATCCAGCAAACAAAGGGATAGCGTCCCCCCAGCCATGCTTAGAAATCAACCCTATTCATAGAGTACTCTTCAAATATGATCCCATGGAATTGTTCCTTCTTCAACCAATCAAATTCTACAAAGCTCTTAAATCTGAAGTTTCCTCCCCCCCCCCAAAGTACTTTTAGCTTGTGCTTGGCTGCCACCTACCGTTCTCTTCAGTTACGCTATTGCTTCTGAAAAAAGATCTACGCTAAGGGGTTCTTCCTCATAGCTGAGTTAAAATGCCATCTGCCAATCTTGAACCAGCAAAAAAGTATGCCAGCAGAAATGGTCTTTGCCTGCATTGCAAGCCCTATTCTGCCAAATAACAAGGCTATCGATTGGTGCTGTTTTTTTCCTACTTATTATAGACTAAGTTAATGCAGTTTTCCCGCTTTGTTTACCCTCTCATCACTAACCTCAGTGTCAGTGTCTCTAATATATGGTTGTAAGAAAGATACTTGAAGATCTTGGGGGAATGGTGCTGCCTAAGGAACAGTCAGATAAAATACAACAGAGCCCACAGTGGGAGAAGTAAAAGACTAAGAAGGGACCATTCCTTATTTCTTAGGCTATAAAGGTGATGGGGGAGAATTGTACTTTTAGACTTGCAAGTTTCTGTTAACGTAGCTTTACAGTAAAGTAGAGTTTGTTTATCTGTTTGTGTTTCCTGTCTGGTCTACCTGGAAAGACTAAAATAAATCTTGCAAGCCCAACTTCGCAACTTCTGACTTTGTGCTAGAGAAGCACTTAGTTTTTTGAATGAGCACGAGTACTAATTTTTGTGTTTACCTCCATAATCCTTTTTTTAAAATACAGGTTTCCTGAATAGCTTTGAGGAATTACAAGCTGAAGAGTGTGGAATTCTGAATGGATGTGAAAATGGACGTTGTGTCAGGGTGCAGGAAGGATATACCTGTGACTGTTTTGATGGCTACCATTTGGACATGACCAAAATGACATGTGTTGGTAAGAATGTATTGCACTATTCATACCCAGACAATTCCCATAACCTTCAGAGATAGAAAAGGGTACTCTTTCAGAGTGTCAGATGGCTCAGAGAGAGATATCAGATTGCAGAAAACTGATGGTACAAGAATTGCCTAAGAAAAAAATAGCTTGTTCCTTTCCAAAGGTGCCTGGTTCTGACATCTTCAACTTTAAAACAGTCTTATTTTATTAACATTTTGTTTAACTCCATATAACTCTGGCCGGGAGGGAAAAAAATCAACCCAATTATTTACAGATAGTTATCACTTTGTGATTGCGTCATTCACCATTTAAAGTTACATCAGCGGTGAAAAAATAACTTTATGACTAAGATGAAATGACAGATATGACCGATGCAGATAGATAACTCAACAAGACATCCATAACAAAGAACATTTATTGGTTCATCAGGTATCTTCATGACTCACATTTATGATGAAGTTCCTTTATAATGACCAATCCTTTGTATATCAGCCTTGCAGGTAAAAGATGGTTATCTCCTAACCCATCTCGTAGCAAAAGAAGGAAGCTACGATCAGTTCATGAGTCCAGGCAAGAATGAGGAAACCTCCCCCAACCCACCAAGGGTCAATTCAGTGACCCATAAGGATTACAAATGTGACCACATGACATGAACTGCATTTCCCAGGATACCTTTAATTACATGAGCTGTCCTTAAGAGGACAGCTCATAATTCCTAAGTAACTAACCAATTCCCAAAGACTGGCTGGGACAGTACAACCTTCATTTACAACCTTTTCAGTGTCCTTTAATCACATGGCCTCCGTTACAGTCAGTATATGTTGTCCCATCCTTGACTTGATGTTTTTCTTTTTTTAACCCTTGTAGAGCAGAGAGATTGGAGAGGAATTACAAGCAGCAGGCACACAATGTAGAATACATATAGAAAGCAATGGGCTACCCCCAGTATCTCCAAATGCACTATACAAACCACTGGTGTATTTTCCATTGTGTGCCTGCCCTTTTGGCAAAGCAACTCTTGACAGCAAACAGAATTTAAAATTAAAACAACGATAGAAAGAACTATAAAAGTAACATTAATTTACAAAAAAACTGAAAACTGAAGCTGAGGAATACATCTCAAAGCAAAACACAAAAAACGAGGATTGCTGACTTCCAACCTCATGCAGTTGCAAACAACCAGGTCTTTTGAGAAGGCCAATAGGTTGGCTTAATCTAATCTCAGGCTATCAGGTATTCCAAAGGCAGGCTTCCTTGGTCCCATAAGGTGGCATTCCTAATTTAAGAAACCCAGAGTATGCTCTATTATGCCTTCAGGCCTTCCAAGTATTGCTGTGCATTTGGATGCCAAGCATGTATGTGTTAAATTTCTGTACCGTCAGTAACTGTTGGAGAATCAACCAGCATACATTAAGGGTGGTTGGGATATCCCTTTATTTATTTATTTATTTTGATTTGATTTGATTTGTCAATCGCTTACAAGATAATAGGTATAAGTTTAAACAAGAGTAAGAATACAGGAAATAGGTACAAATAAATGGGGACAATAGGACAGGGACAGGAGGCATGATTGTGCACTTATGCACGCCCCTTACAGACCTCTTAGGAATGCCCTAGTTAGCAATTCAATATTTCCAGAGGAGAAGCTTCGTAAGATTAGATTTACAACTCTTAATGCCTTTTTGGCAATGCTGTTACAGTGAGCTCTAGTGCTTAGATCATTAGATATGAGTACTCCGAGGTCCTTGACAGAGTGAGGGTCATCAACGAGGTCATAGCCGCCTAGCTTGTATTTGGTGAACTGATTTTTTTTTACCAATGTGTAGGACAGAGCATTTGTTGGTCGAGAATTAGAGTTGCCAAATGTTTGACCATTCTGACATATAATCAAGGTCACTTTAAAGAATAGTAGCATTGTTGATGGTGTTGAATAGTTTTATGTCATCCGCAAAGAGGACGCAGTTGCTTATAAGGTGATCGCAAAGGTCATTTATATAGAGTATAAAGAGTGTGGGTCCTAAAATGCTGCCTTGGGGGACACCACTGTTGACTGGAGCAGGGTTTGATATAGCGCTCCCTATTTTTACTATTTGTTGCCTGTTTGATAGGAATGCAGTAATCCACTTATGAAGGGATCCGGAAATGCCATAAGAGTTTAGTTTTAACAGTAGTTTGTCATGTACCACTGAATCAAAGGCTTTGCAGAAGTCTATATAAATTGCGTCTATTCCTTTACCCTGGTCTAGTAGAGTAGTCCATATGTTTTTGCAGTGTAGGAGTTGTAGGTTGCAGGACATTTTTTTCCTGAAACCAAATTGTTTTTGGGAGAGTAGGTTGTTTGACTAAGTGGAGGGTGATGAATTGGTTAATGATTGATTCCATGACTTTGCACGTGACACAACACAGTGAGATTGGTCTGTAGTTTTCAGCCAGGCTGGGGTCACCTTTTTTGAAGATAGGGATGACTGTAGCTAAGGTCCATAGGTTCGGTAAGGAGCTGGTTTTGAATGATATATCATATACTGTATAATGCTTAGGGGTTCTGCTATGGCAGAGGAGAGCTTTTTAAAGAAGTATGCACATAATCCATCAGGGCCAATAGATAGAGATGGTTTTAGGTTTCATAGTGCCTTTTCTACATTATCTTCTGTAATTATAATTATCTTCTTTATTCAATAGCATTTTTCCTGCCTCCAGTGGTATTTACTATGTGTCATAATTTGTATGTGGATAAATTGTGATGATTAAGTTAGATTAATTTAATTTGCTCAGTCTTTTTTTTTTCCTTATGCTGTCCTCCGGTTGAACGTAATGTGCTAAACCTGATCCAATTCACATTTTCTTCCAGATGTGAATGAATGCAACGAACTGAATAATAGGATGTCTCTGTGTAAGAACGCCAAATGCATCAATACTGAAGGATCTTATAAGTGTGTGTGTCTTCCGGGCTTCGTCTCTTCAAACAGGCCAAACTACTGCACACCTTTGAACTCAGACCCAGAAAGTGACCTGGAGTGAGCAGCTGCCCTGTGGTTTTATGCTCTGCACTGTGTAAACAAAAGACAACAGAGAGAAAAGCATATTTAACTTGTGTTAAGGATGTGCCTAATTCAGAGGTTGGCTATATATGAAAAACAAGCAATAAAATATCTTCTTAAAAGTGAACGGTGATGGTTTAATTATATATCATCTTCACTAAAGCAGCAGACCAAATGGACACATTTCCCTGTGTGGAAGAAGTAATTAAATATACTATGTGTTCATAAATGAAACTCATGGGAATAAGCAATAAATGCTGTTATTTTGAACAGAAGGGTTTGGGGTTTTGTTTCTGTTTGGTTTGGGGGGGTTGGTGTTTTTTTGTTTTGTTTTTTACTATTGCTTGATTTATTTGATATATAATTAGTTGTGAAAATACGTTATAGTCCTCCTTTATTTAGCAAATCTTTGCCTAATGTTCTTTTCAAAGCTTTTTTTTTTCCTTTTTGGTCCAGCTATTAATCAATAGGAAGATTAATCAATTTTCCAAACACAAGCGATGTAATGTTCGTTTTTGTGTGGAACATTGGCCAGTGACTTTTAAATATTGCTAAATGACTGCCCTGTGGAGCAGACACTGTTCTTTAAAAGAATGTACAGTCCATGGAGAGAAGTCTTTTGTATCCCTTTTGTACTTCACACGGCCTTTTACTGCACTTACTATGCATTACAGCCAGACTTGCCAAGTTTCAAAGCTGCTAGAGGAGTTCCTGTTTGTATTGTAATATATAAATTGAACACAGATCTTGCGTTGGTTACCCTAACATATTAAAGCTCAATAAAACCTGTTTTTTAAGGAAAGAAAAGTGTGGCCTGTTTCTAAAGTGCCCTTTTATTCCCTTTAATTTTATTGTAATTAATGTGACATAATAAGTGACAATAATTATTCAAGTTCACAAGCTTGTGCTTGTAGGTTTGGCTTTCATGATACTTTCATGCCATGGCAGATTTAATCCTATGTCAATCTATTTGGATGGAAAGGTGGGCTACAGCTGTTTTTCAAAAGAAATCACAATTCATTCACTATGCAGAAAATTAGACAGTCTGCAGACCTTAGCACAGAGGTGTCAAGCTCACGTCATCATGGTGTCGTCACATGACATATCACGACTTTCCCCCCCCCCTTCACTAAACCAGGTGTAGCCAGCACGTAATGCATCCAGCCCATGGGCTGCAAGTTTGACAGCCCTGGCCTTAGCATATGGCGAGTTGTTTCATGCACTCACCCATCTGCAATTGGGCATTGAATTGGATGACTCATTCATTATTAGAACAACCTTAATATTCAGCAAGTAAAAAGCACTGAGATCAAAAATAGTAAACCTTGTTTTGTTTCAAGTGTGATTGCCAGGTAAGCCACAATTAGTTAGGTACATCCATTACTAAGCCACAAATAATGCTTTATAAATAAGCTACAAAGGCTGAATTCACACAACGTATTACAAAAAAAAAAAAAAGCTGCAAGTTCATCCACTCCATGAACAGTTCATCTTCAGACCTATGTAGAATTTTAAAAGTCCCCCATTTCTAAAGCCATAAATTTAGATTTAGAAAGACTATCCAATTTGAAAAACATTAGAATACAGATCCCAGATAGTTTGTAACAAAACCTCAATAAATAAAACAGTTTTCTCTTTGACAAACTAAGTTTTACTGTCCTAAGTGGCTGTTCCACTTATTTCAGTATAAATTCTATTCATTTTAAAATTGCTCACTTCCAGATGAGCAAATTTGAATGCATGGTTGATTTTTCATTTCATTTTTCATTTTTTCAAACAGGAACATTTACAAGTTGCAGCCTCAATTCCATAAAAAACATCTAACATTTAAAACTCTTTCTACCTTGAAGTAAAGAGAAGTAGAGACAGAAAGGGCTAATGCTGGATATATATCTGGCTGCTGCAAAGTCTAGAAAATTGTGCTGTATTTAAATATTTGAAAAAGATTTCTCTCCAATCAAAAAATCTAGTACAAGTCAGTTTAGAAACATTGATAGATAGAATTCTTTATTGGACAAGTGTGATTGGACACACAAGGAAATTGTCTTGGTACAAATACTCTCAGTGTACATAAAAGAAAAGATACATTCGTCAAGAATCATAAGGTACAACACTTAATAATAGTCATAGGGTACAATAAGCAATCAAATCATACTAGAAAACAGTCAATATAATCATAAGGATATAAGTGACAAAGTTATAGTCATAGAGTCATAAGTGGGAGGGGATGGGTGATAAGGAGTGATGAGAAGATTAATAGTAATACTAATGCAGACTTTATAAATAGTTGGACAGTGTTGAGGGAATTATTTGTTTAGCAGAGTGATGGCATTCGGGAAAAAACTGTCCTTGTGTCTAGTTGTTCTGGTGTGCAGAGCTCTATAGAGTCGTTTTGAGGGTAGGAGTTGAAACAGTTTATGTCCAGGATATGAGGGGTCTGTAAATATTTTCAAATATTTTTGACTCGTGCAGTATACAGGTCCCCAATGAAAGGCAGGTTGATAGTAATTGTTTTTTTTTTCCCCAGTCCTAATTACTTTCTGAAGTCTGTTTCTGTCTTGTTGGGTTGCAGAACCAAACCAGACAGTTACAGCGGTGCAGATGACAGACTCAATAATTCCTCTGTAAAACTGTATCAGCAGCTCCTTGGGCAGTTTGAGCTTTCTGAGTTGGCGCAGAAAGAACATTCTTTGTTGTGCTCTTTTGATGACATTTTTGATGTCCATTTTAGGTCTTGTGATATGATAGAAACTAGAAGTTTGAAGGTGTCTACTGTTGATACTGTGACTTCAATTGAAATCAGATTCCTTCATAGCAGTGCTTTGATCTTTATTTTCACACTACCCCATGAATGAGGAATTGGTTGTTACATTTCTAGAGAATAATAAACAAAAAGTCCAATCAGCAGATGAAAGGCAACATACAAAAAGGACATTGTTCTATGTTAGATCTTTACAGTATTGTCTTGGTGGTGGGATAATGCAACAATGGATAACAAGTTTCTACTGTTCCCCTGTAAGCCCTTCATCTGTGCAAAACTGGCCAGAGTATTCATAAATGTTTCTCCTGCTCAGCTCTCCAATTTTTCACACTAAGCTAGAATAGAAAGCAACAGATGCTAGACAGACAGAAAGACATGAAAACATAATACTGGAAGCGAACAAAGAACTGACTTGATAATGTTGCAGGCTGGGTAATACTGACCATGTATCCCAATCCTGTAAGATAAGAAACATTCATTAATTTGTACTGAAATTCAGAAATGGATAGATTGATATGACTGACATCCAGTTTTATACTGAACTTTAAAACACATAAAAGAAGAGTGGGATGTAGAGGCAGTATTAATGGAAGAACATGCATTCGTTTTTTGTTCCCTAGGTTTAATTATAATAGGATTCAACAGTAGCAAATAGTTAAATATAAAGAGTGATCATATATAGTGGTTTATAAAACTAGGATACAGAATGAAATAATCTATTCCTTCATATATGAATGGTTTAAGAAAACAGCTTGATTTATATTCTGCTTGTTCCTTCTTTAAGTTAGAAGTGATCTTTCAATTTACGTTCTCTCCACAGGAGAATTCTGGAATAACATTATCAGACTTTTCTCAGTCTGGATGGGATCAGATAGGAGGATATAAAAGTTGGTAATAGGGGAAAACAGAGAAAATAGCCTTTCATTTCTACTAGTAAGGATCGCTTTTGGTAGAATTCCATGGGATGTTCCATAGAGTAGAAGAAAAGAACCAACCTTAATACAAAGACAATAAGTTTGGATCTTATACACCTGGCTAGGTTCACAAATTATAAGCCATTGGTTTTTTTTTTAAATGATTGGCTGGTTCATACCATATGCTGAGCTCAAACTACATATAGTATCTGGGAAACAGGTGTGATATATTTTTTGAAATGTGCATTTCATTCATTAAAGATATTAATGCCTTTCAAAAAAAATCCACTTTACTAAGAGGTACTTTGTAAGCTGCAAGTGTTTTTTTTCCTGTAACAGAAATGAGCCCTGAAAAAACTAGGGGCCAACAAAAAGTAAACATTGATTGACTGATCATTTGATAGAAATTTTATAGACCACCATAGTCCAACTGAAGCCTGGGCAGACATTGTGTCAGATTTATGCACTTTCTAGCAGTGCCTTGAGGTGCCACTACAGCCTGATATTTAATGACTGAAATTGTGTGGCACACAATTTCATAAACGAATAATGTTGCATGTTCCTACAAATGCTTATGTTCTTAAGTGAAGAACAAAAATGTATTAAACTGGCATTGGGTATTTTCAGAAGAACCTATAGTTTTAGGATTCTTTTATAAATTTTAAAATTAGCAGGATACGCTTGTGATCACCTAGTGTTTGAGATCCAATTGCCATAGTACTTGAACTCACAGGGCAAAAATCCCCACTTTCTCTGTCATGGTTACTGAGAAGACTCCAGAACGATGGTTCCACCCTCAGTCCTTTCACAACATTTGCCAATGCCAAATCTGCTGCACAGATCTGGCTGCTTTACAGATCTTTCCATTCACCAGAGGCATTCATTGCTTTTATTTCTTGAAAACTTTGGCTGCCCAAAGGCTCTGTTGAAAGCAGGGATGCAGACTTCCATTGCTGTGTTACCTTTCCATTTTCAAACCCTGATTACCAGAGGTGGTATTCAGCAGGTTTTGACCAGTTCTGGAGAACCAGTAGCGGAAATTTTGAGTGGTTCGGGGAACCGGCAAATGCCACCTCTGACTGGAGATTTTATAGTATCCTTCCCCTGCCACACCCACCAAGCCACGCCCACAGAACCGGTAATAAAAAAAATGGAATCCCACTACTGATTACTCTTCATTTATTTCTTAGCAGGTCAGTGTGATATTTGCTCCTTTTTAAAAAAGGCACAACATTAGTCTTTTGTCATCCAGAAAACTGTATATAATTGGGCAATGGAATTGTGCTTCTCCCACCCAATAAATGGAAATGAAAATGCTCAGCTTTTTCAGTGCCAGCATAATATCAACAGAGATTATTCCTTCTGTGTGGATCAAATAATTATGGATTTACCTGTACAGGCCCAATGTTTACAATATTAGATTTTTTTTTAAAAAAAACTACGTTTTTGGAATGAAATAAAAGATCAGGAACTGATTACATTACAGTTACCTTGTTTTAAGTGGGTGGGTGGGTTGGGGACAGGGATGAAATTCAAATTTCTTTACAACTGGTTCTGTGGGTGTGGCCTAATTTGTGGGTGTGGCTTGGTCATGTGACTGGCTGGCCATGGTTTTCTGGCTGGGCGTGGCTTGGTGGTCATGTAACTGGCTGGGCATGGCTTGCATGTAAATATTATAAATATTGATGTAAATATTGATTTTTTTATTTTAAAAAAAGAGCAACTTTTACCCAAAATCAGGCAGAGCAGGTGGGCAGATTGAGTTGCTCACAGAATCAGAGATTCACTTAGAGATCTACCATTCTGCAATCTGCTAGCTGAGTCTGCAGTGAAAAATAGAAGCTTCAGTCCCAAGGAAGGTTCAGCTCTGCTTTTAGATTAGCTAGAAAACAAGAAATCCAACGATTTTCTGCTTTCTAGCTAATCTAAATCTCCCAGCACAGCAGAACAGCTGATGATCGGGGGGGGGGGGAAATAGCAACTTACCAAAAGCAGGCCAGGTAAAGTGTGAGTGGGTGGGGAGGGGAAGAGAGGGGCCAGCCAGCGGCGCAATTTGCCGGTTCTCCGAACTGCACAGAATCGTAACAACCATTTCTGTAGAACTGGTCCGACCAGGTAGAATCCCATCCCTGGATGGGGAGGTAGACAAAGTGCTTCCATATTACAGCTACAATAACCTATTGAATATCTTGATTTTCTATTAATAGCTTTCGCCTCTCTAGCATGGACAATCTAAACAAAAGTATAAAAATGAACCAGGCTTTTCTTTCTTCAGACTAAAAGGGGTGTCAGTTATTATCATTTCATTCCTTGGTTAAAAATATTGGCATGTAAATGCGGGCTGGTACCCTCAAAATGACCAGGCAGAATAGCACCTACTGAGCTGCACATTTCTCAAATTCTGTAATATGCTTCTTTCAGATGAAAGCTGAGGAGATGGGATTGAGGCCTGGGGAGGTATTGCCATTATAAGAACCACTTAAAAGAGAAAAACACCATTGTCAGCCCTTTGAGGAAAGCCATGTCAGGAAACAGACACAAGAAGGTCTAGAAATCTGCCCTGGGCTATAAAAACAGAACCCCAAAGCCTATAATTTCCTGGCTCTCCCTCTTTATACAGAACAGACTCGAGGTGGACCTATCTTACATTTCCTTCTCTCCTCTTCTGTTTTTCTGAGCTAAGTTATGTTTTTCTAATGCATACCACATATTTTCTTCAAGGCCATCTCTGTAGTTTTCTACACTTCTCTGCTGTGGCCAGCAGACATCTTAGAAATTTGGAGAGCATGTTGCTGGTTGTCTTATAAATACAATGTACACTTCAAAGTTCTTGTAGCCAGCTCCCCCCCCTCCCCAACAGTCACATGATCACATTTTGGGTGCTTGGCAACCAACCCACATTTACGGTTGTTTGCAGTGTCTTGCAATCATGTGACCATGTTTTATAAACTTTTTCTCCCCAGGAAATTGCCATTTATTTCTGGTTTCTGGCCAAAAGTGCCCATGGCAAACAATGGATTTGCTCAACTACTATAGCACTTCATGGTCAAAGGGTTTGCTTAATGACAGCTGCTGCAGCAAAAAAAAGGCATCCAATTGAAGTGCTGTCATGCATAATGACAGTATAACTGAAATTCTGGGCTCAATTCCAAGCTTACAACTTTCATTCAGAGTCAATTTGAAATGAAAATGTCTGAAGTTATGGCCATTGCGGTGCTCCTACAATAACACGATCCAAATTCAGGTGCAGGGCAGTATGCCCATAGTTACAATTTTGGGGGTATTGTAACTTCCCCTGGTTATTCTCTCCCTCCCCCACATCTATGCCTTTTTGGTCACCCTGCACAGCGATACTCAGTAGCAATGCTGGAGGTAGGGATAAAGTAGGACTCCAGAGTATTCAGCACTCTCAGCCAGCTGCCACCATCCTCAGGCCTCTACTTCAGCTCCACCACTGCCACTGCCACTGAGAAATGCTGACTCCAACCCACTCCTCTGGTCCTTAGCAAGCCAAATTTGCCCAATTGCTTAAATTGCAGGTGCCATTCAAATGGATTTGGGGAATGAGGCTTCCAAAGCCCTGTGGAACAGGGGTCCTGCCGTCCTCTTAAGTGGGACGGTCCATTCTTGCAAATCCTGGGGAAGACCAGAATGTTTCCAAAGGATTTCAAGAACAGGAAGTTATTTAATCCGCTTCATACCATTCTATTGTAGTCATTGCTACTGTGCTGGGAAAAGGCAGTCGAGAGTTGTTTTGGGCAATCTCTCACACAGTTTACTATGGCATCCTACTTTTCGGGGCTTTCTGGAATGCATGGGTTTATACAAATTGGGTAGCAACAAGAAACATTTTAGGCCTCAGTATACTAGTGTAGACTTTTTGAGACTTCACTGTGCATTTGTTTATACACGGGCACGCACCAAGCACACATGCATGTACATCCAAATGTATGCACTGTGACTATATACAGCAGAGAAGAGCACTAAAATGTTCTGCGCCATGGGTGGCATAGTGGTTACAAAGCGGTATTGCAGGCTAATTCTGCCAAATGCCAGGAGTTCGATCCTCACTGGCTCAAGGTTGACTCAGCCTTCCATCCTTCCAAGGTTGGTAAAATGAGGACCCAGATTGTTGGGGTCAATATGCTGACATTGTAAATCGCTTAGAGAGGGCTGTAAAGCACTGTGAAGTGGTATATAAGTAAGAGCTATTGCTATTGCTAAAATACTACAGATAGACCCAGGCATATGACCCCAATTGAGCCCAAAACTTCCATTGCTAAGCAAGAAAGCTGTTAAGTGAGTTGAAGCCCATTTTATGACCTTTTTGCCATGTTGTTAAGTGAATCTGGCTTCCCCCAACTGATTTTGCTTATTGGAAACTGGCTGAGAAGATTACAGATGGTGATCACATGACCCCAGGACAATGCAACTGTCATAAATACATGTAAGTTGCCAAGTGCCCAAATTTTGATCATGTGACCATGGGGATGCTGCAATGGTCTGTAGGAAGTTAGCACCCACACCTCTCCTCGAAAGTTGAAATATCCTAGGAAATATTAAAAAGGCAGAATATTTCCCCTAAAAAGAATAGAAACTCAGAAGCAGAAACTCACCCCCCCACACACCTTTGTTAATGGGTGGGCTATAAAGGCCTGGGCCAGAATATTTTACATAACAAAGATCTCCAGGTAAAGCTATAGCAACTGCTCAAAAGCCTTTTCAGTGCATCATCATCCAGCAAGGCTCAACCAAGCCTGGAACTCAGGACAGCCTACAGAGTTGCCCCTGCATGGCCTCATGGGAGTCTGACAACCAGTTAGAAACAAGCTTCAATTCAAATCCCAACAAAGGTTATAAAATCCAGGCACTCTGAGCACCTCAGCCTCTTCTTGACCTTCTCTTTTCACCTTGAAGCATGTGATCATCCTTCCTTTTCACTCTGGGGCTCCAGGCCATGTGGTCCTGTCCTTTAAACCTTCCAAACAGCCTCCATGTTTCCAGTGTCTTTTTCCCCCACTTGGAACTGAACCCAGAAGGATATTTCTTCCAACAGTCGTAAAGATGAAAACTGGTCATAAGTCACTTTTTTCAGTGCCACTGCAACTTCAAACAGTCACTAAACAAACGGTTCGAAGCCGAGAACTATCTGTATTTGTTTTGATTTATTGTGAAAGGAGGGCAAAGCAATCCTAGTTAATGTTGAAGTTTTATGTAAAATGCCACTGAATGGCCAACTTGATACCACAAAAGTGAGCAGGATTGGCTGCCATACTCTGCACTAGGACAGACTGGCAAAGCATGGGCAATAATTGGCTGAAGATCTTCTTTAAGCATTCAGACAAACACCATTAAGACATATGAAGAATGGCTGCAGGATTTGGGTCCGCTAATCTAAAGAAAAGAAGAATTACAGGAGACGTGGTAGAAATATTACAGTATTTGAGGGGCTGCCACAAAGAGGAGGGGGTCAAATTATTCTACAAAGCACCAGAGGGCAGAAAACTAATCAAAGAGAGAAGCAACTTGAAATCAAGGAGAGACTTCCTAACAGTGAGGACAATTAATCAGTGGAAAAGCTTGCCTTCAGAAGTTGTGGGTGCTTCATCACTGGAGATTTTTAAGAAGAAACTAGACAGTCACTTATCTGAAATGGTATAGATTCTTCCAGAGGTGGTATTCAGCCAGTTCTGACCAGTTCTGGAGAACCGGTAGCGGAAATTTTGAGTAGTTCAGAGAACTGGCAAATACCGCCTCTGACTGGCCCCGCCCCCATCTATTCTCTTCCTCCCACGTCCCAGCTGATTGGCTGGGTCTTCTTTTGTTGCCCTGCACAGGAGAAAGGAGCTGGAAAGCAGGTTAGAGGGGTAGGAAGGGAATGGGGATTTTGCAGGTAACCTTCCCCTGCCACGCCCACCAAGCCATGCCCACCAAGCTACTCCACACCCACCAAGCCACACCATGCCCACCAAGCCACAGCCACCAAGCCATGCCCACAGAACCAGTACTAAAACAATTTGAATGCCACCACTGGATTATCTTGCTTGAGCAGCGGGCTGGACTAGAAGAGCGCCAAGGTCCCTTCCAGTTTATTCTAATCATTCTGAAAGCATTTAATGCCCACAAATAATGAGAGCGTTAAGAGATCACAGGCTGAATTGAAATCCATCCTATATTGGGTATTTGAAGTTCATTATGAGTATGCCATACCTGTATTTCATATTTTCAGATTGGAAAATTCTACAGGAGACTAAGGCAACATAAAATATACCATGCTGGTAGCCTGATAGCATACATTCTTTCCCATTAGCCAAAGACTGCTGAAGAATATTACTGTAAAAGGTGAAGGGAAAAAAGGAGAAAAGCTTTATACAGGAGATGTCAGGAGAAAAATCTCTCAGAAGGAACGTTTCTCAAGGTCTCCAGTCAAGGAAGAAAAAGTTCCCAAATAAGCAAGCAAGAGAACCCACTTCATTTGTTCAGAGTTTCAAAGAGTGCTTTAAATAAAGTCCCTTATTAAAGAATGACAGACCTATATTCAGGCCTTGACTTTAAGCATTATCAAGAAGCAAAGAGTTGTCAGGCATTTAAAAAGAATGTTTACCTGGTTAGTCACTAGGACGGCCACAGAGAGACCCATTTAGTCCAGTTCTTTCATTGTCTTTCATCACCAAAGGTGAGTCATCTTACAAAGGGAGCAAATGGGCTGGAATCAGGGCTTTGATGAGTCAGGCATGAGCCAGGAACTCAAAGAACAGGAGCCTGAGGAAGACTGAAATATATCAACACCTCCCAAAAGGTACGTAGTATATGAAACTAACATAGATTTCACTGATCGTAGTTCTCTCTGAGCTTAAGTTGATCTCACCTACACACCCTCATGATTCTGACTGCATGTTGCAGGCTCAGATGGATCCTTCTATACTTATGGAATCCGAATAGGTTTGCTACACCACTTTAGAGAGACACTACAATTTATAGTAGTAATAGAACACAGGTTTTGTAGGCTAAATGTTCCAGTTTTGGTCCTCATGTATAAGTGTCTGTCTGAAAATGGGGAAAACCAGGAAGTGGAGGCCATCCTGATCTAAAAGGATGGGGACTTTGACTCAGCCTACAGCAACTTTCTTCCTCTCCGATCACTATTCTGCCAATCTGGACACCAGATAGCGAACTGCCTGAAGTTGTATAACAGGTCCACTCAAAACCTCACACAACATACTAAAGGTTGTATTTGTATAACATACGAAATTAGCTTTAATCATTGTTAAGAGTTTTGTGTAAAAACCCAGCCTGCTGTATGTAAATAATAATTCATGACTGTGCAAACCCAGAAAATGGGTTCATTCAGAGAACTTAAGTCTCAGCCAATCTCCTACTGCTTCTCACTGAACTGCCTACTTAGCGTTCTTGGATTAATCAAAGTTATGGTCAGTCTGGGAAACTAATTGCTTTTCTAGCCTTTTCCGTATGTCTCCGTTACTCATCCTGTTTCTCCTCTTTTGCGTTTCTCTTCCTTCAGAAGATGTTGGAACCTCAACTTAGAGGAAAGACATTCATAGCTTATGGCTGCAAAAGAAATTGCCCTCCTGTTCTATTATTGATCAATACATAGTAACATAGGCCTAAGACAGAAGTAGGCTGCAATTAAACAATTAAAAATCTCATAAAGAACCTGGGGCATAGCTGTACCACAAAGAAATCTGAATGATGAATTCATAAGATGTTAGTTGCTTAGTTAGATCTCCGCTGTGTAAAAACGTATTAAGAAATTATGTGAAAATAGGCAAATCTGTTCTTTAAAAAAAAGCTAAGCCCACATTCCAAAAGATATTGAATGCATGTATGGGCTACATAGTATGGCTCTCAGTTTCAAAATGAATGATTGGAACTATTTTTCAGAAGGTTTGTTTGGATATGACAACGTACATGGTCACAACTTCCTCTGTTCCTGTAATATGATATCAAAATTCCTACTGGAAATGGTGACAAGCCCAAAGATTTATTCTCCTGTCCCAATATCCAAAGACTGCCAACACTGCAAAAAGAAATTGCCCAAAGCGTTTCTCACTGCACCAAACCTTAAAACTGGATGTAAAATTATCTGATTTGTGACTGTTGAGAAAAACAGTGGGCTTCCCATATCACTTTCAAAATCTGGCTAAGAAAACAACAAAAATAGCAACAGCAGAAAACTTTAAAATGAGTTAGTTTTGTAACCCCTGTCATTGCTTGGAAACTACTGACATAACAGTTTAATGTGATCACCGTTTAATATTTAGTTTATTATTGTGTTGGATCCTGGAAAGATGCATAATATGAATTGTTTGCCTGTTTCATTTCTCATCACAGCCAACATACATGAGGTCTCTCCTTTGCTTTCCTCTATTTCCTGCTGTCTTCGCTATTATAAGTTGTGTTGTGGGAGTTCTATTTATAGTACAAGGAAAGGAAAAAGCACTTCTGGAGGCAGGAAAACCAACCAAGGAAAGAATCAGAGGAAGTGCGGCTGCCATTTTACCAAACAATTTGGAAAGCATTGAGCTTCGAAACTCACAAGTGTTGTCATTGTTGCTAAGAATATGAACTGAGCACAATTCCTTTGTTTGTCCTCCAGAAGTATTCAAAAGGGCAGCTTGAATGAGAAGGATAACAGAATGAAGAAATCCTAATTTAATCTGTGTACTAAGTAGCAGAGCAGTACAGAGGTAAAGTATCCAGTCTACATTTTTATTTCTAGATTTCTTAGCGATGCAAATAAGGTTGTCTTTCATCAGAATTCTGCTTCCCTAAGCTCACTGCTCCATCTCTGTGTTTATTACTTTGATTGGCTGGGATCGATGGGAATTGTACTTTGGCACCTGAAAACTAAATGTGCTGGGGACATTGAATCTCAAGTGGAAGAAACTGGGATGCCAATACAGGTGCTGTGTCAGAATTTCTATAGATACAAAAGGAGACTGTAATAAATCAAAGAAAGATGAAGTCTGACAATATCTAATGCCCGTGTTCTTGAATTACTCATGTCTACATTACTGAAAAAGTACACTGTTAAACTTGTTGTGTCTGGCTTGTGGCAAATATCAGAAATTGTATGAGTGGGACATGATCTAAATGTCTGGTCTTACAAGGGCTGATCCTACTGCTAAAAGCAGCTAGAGACCATTTAGCGACGTATCTGCAAAATCTCCTGATGTCTTCTCACTGGGGAAATTTTGTAATTGCATGGATTTTGTTGGCTTGCTTTCATGGATTCAGAACTTTCATTAAGACACACTGGTCACTGTGAGAACGGGCTGTGATTCACAGAATCCTATGCCTTCATAAATGTGTTAGGCTTTACAACGGTCCAAAACTTTGTTATTGTTATGGTTGTTGTTGTTGTTCTAGCTTTTTTGGTTTCTACTACTCTCCTGAACCATTTAGAACATAATTTAGTAGAAAAGAAACTATAAATAAACTGATGGTGATGAATACTATCAAGATAGGATAGCTGTATTTGTTTGAAACAATGGCAAATAGTTTGTTCTTTGTGTTGGTAGAAAACATCAGTGGTGTAGTCGCCTCTGGTCTGAGATCTGAAAAGTATTAGCTGCCCATTCTCAACTAGCACTCTAATTTCAGCGGCTAACTTAAAAATCCAGGGTGACTTCTTTCCAACCTCTTGTGTCTTGAGGGGAAGTATAATGGCAGTCACAACTGTACAATGAAAGTCCATCCTTTTTCAGTTCATGAACCTTGTTGAGCTCCACTCCACCACAAATGTGCATGTTGCCTTATCAATCTGTATATTTCTTTTATTGCCCCACTTCCCAGTCACTGGCTTCATCTGACTTCCCTCCCCCAGTTGAGAAAATGACAAAGCCTAGTCTAACACATCTTTAAAAACCATAAGGCTCCCTTTCGCGATATCAGGAGAAGATGGGGACTCCAATACAGCTAGGGATGTTTATATAAGTCAACTTTCTTCATGTGCTGGGTGTAACATGAAGGTAGAGTCACAATGGAAGAATTGTGGTACCAGAGCATATTTCTACTATGGTAAGATTAAATATAGGCCCTTTGTCTATTCTGCATAATGAAATACATTTTTGGAGAAGTTTGTTTTGCCTCTAAGAAAATCAAATTTGTAGGCGTTTCTGGAAGTTAAAAGTTGAAGAGGCATATTACTGTTCTGCAGATATTTTTAAAAGTTAATGTTATGTACAAAATTACGTAGAGCCACATGAGACTTGCATGTTCACCTAATAACAAAAGTGTGTAAATAGAAAGTAGTATAAATTAATAAGATGAGAACATGGGAATATTTGAAACTCTGCTAGACTGAACTGAACAGTTATTTATGTTTGCAAGCATATACATGCAACTGGGGGGGGGATTTTTTTGTGCCTGCAAGCGCCTCCATGATATGCTCCTATCTAATACGTTTTGATTACACTATTTTAATTTTTGAAAATAAATGAAAAGCAGGCACATTGCAAAGCAAAATTCCAAATCCAGATGTAAAATTGATCTAAAAACACTTAAAAACTAGAATGTAAACCCTGAAAGGTGATTTTTTTAAAAAAATTTAGTGGTGGAAAGTAGCATCTGGGATTACTAAGAGAGCAGGTAGCAGGAAGTGGCCTCACCAGTTTTAGTTCTGGTGAATGGTACTTTGGGGTCTGACTATATTTCCTGCACTCATTTTTTGAAAGCACTCATAACATTATCATATGTTTTGGGACTCAGATATTACACTCTAATTCTAGAATGGAAGAGTGCTTGGGGAATGCTTTCTAGATGTCTTCTTGATGAAATGGATTACAGCTTCCAAAATTTGCAGCCAGTTCTTTCCCATAAAGCGAAGATATTAGATTGTAGAAAGCTGATGTGTCCATTGCCTCCTGACTGGTATAGATGTGAATAAAGAAAAACAAAAACAACTTTCTAATGGAAACCCTCACAGACATACAGTACAGTCTTGAGAAATAACTACACAACCACAATAATGCTGTTGTTCCAAGAATTTAGTCAGCTTGCATTCCACAAATAGCGCAGCATTCCTCAAAGACAGATCTCTGAGCTGTAGTGCTAATTCGTTTTTTGAAACTTAGAGGGTTTTTAAGGCCATATGAAGGATGGCAGGAGTTTGGTCAGTCAAAGCAGAACAGATTTTCTAAAAACAAAAATCTCAGTCTTTGGCTGCCTCCTTCCTTGGATCCCTGCTGACGAGTTTCAGCTGATAGAAGAGAAGAACTGTTGGGTTTGTTCAGTCATGATGTTCAGTCTTGTGTCTGACTCATGACATCAAATTTAAGATTGTATAGGCAGTAGAACAATAACAAAGCTTCAGGGCGATCAAACCATAAATGTTATTGTTCTTGGCTGAATCATGGCTTCTGTTCACATTTATTGTGTAATCTATGGGCAAAAGAAGTCCAAAACTTTGTCCTTTCATTGTTAATGTTGTTGTTGTTCTGCAGACTTTTGGTTTCTACTACTCTCCTGAACCATTTAGAACATAATTTAGTAATCCAGAAAAGAAACTATAAATAAACTGATGGTGATGAATACTATCAAGATAGGATAGCTGTATTTGTTTGAAACAATGGCAAATAGTTTGTTCTTTGTGTTGGTAGAAAACATCAGTGGTGTAGTCGCCTCTGGTCTGAGATCTGAAAAGTATTAGCTGCCCATTCTCAACTAGCACTCTAATTTCAGCGGCTAACTTAAAAATCCAGGGTGACTTCTTTCCAACCTCTTGTGTCTTGAGGGGAAGTATAATGGCAGTCACAACTGTACCATGAAAGTCCATCCTTTTTCAGTTCATGAACCTTGTTGAGCTCCACTCCACCACAAATGTGCATGTTGCCTTATCAATCTGTATATTTCTTTTATTGCCCCACTTCCCAGTCACTGGCTTCATCTGACTTCCCTCCCCAGTTGAGAAAATGACAAAGCCTAGTCTAACACATCTTTAAAAACCATAAGGCTCCCTTTCGCAATATCAGGAGAAGATGGGGACTCCAATACAGCTAGGGATGTTTATATAAGTCAACTTTCTTCATGTGCTGGGTGTAACATGAAGGTAGAGTCACAATGGAAGAATTGTGGTACCAGAGCATATTTCTACTATGGTAAGATTAAATATAGGCCCTTTGTCTATTCTGCATAATGAAATACATTTTTGGAGAAGTTTGTTTTGCCTCTAAGAAAATCAAATTTGTAGGCGTTTCTGGAAGTTAAAAGTTGAAGAGGCATATTACTGTTCTGCAGATATTTTTAAAAGTTAATGTTATGTACAAAATTACGTAGAGCCACATGAGACTTGCATGTTCACCTAATAACAAAAGTGTGTAAATAGAAAGTAGTATAAATTAATAAGATGAGAACATGGGAATATTTGAAACTCTGCTAGACTGAACTGAACAGTTATTTATGTTTGCAAGCATATACATGCAACTGGGGGGGGGGATTTTTTTGTGCCTGCAAGCGCCTCCATGATATGCTCCTATCTAATACGTTTTGATTACACTATTTTAATTTTTGAAAATAAATGAAAAGCAGGCACATTGCAAAGCAAAATTCCAAATCCAGATGTAAAATTGATCTAAAAACACTTAAAAACTAGAATGTAAACCCTGAAAGGTGATTTTTTTAAAAAAAATTTAGTGGTGGAAAGTAGCATCTGGGATTACTAAGAGAGCAGGTAGCAGGAAGTGGCCTCACCAGTTTTAGTTCTGGTGAATGGTACTTTGGGGTCTGACTATATTTCCTGCACTCATTTTTTGAAAGCACTCATATGTTTTGGGACTCAGATATTACACTCTAATTCTAGAATGGAAGAGTGCTTGGGGAATGCTTTCTAGATGTCTTCTTGATGAAATGGATTACAGCTTCCAAAATTTGCAGCCAGTTCTTTCCCATAAAGCGAAGATATTAGATTGTAGAAAGCTGATGTGTCCATTGCCTCCTGACTGGTATAGATGTGAATAAAGAAAAACAAAAACAACTTTCTAATGGAAACCCTCACAGACATACAGTACAGTCTTGAGAAATAACTACACAACCACAATAATGCTGTTGTTCCAAGAATTTAGTCAGCTTGCATTCCACAAATAGCGCAGCATTCCTCAAAGACAGATCTCTGAGCTGTAGTGCTAATTCGTTTTTTGAAACTTAGAGGGTTTTTAAGGCCATATGAAGGATGGCAGGAGTTTGGTCAGTCAAAGCAGAACAGATTTTCTAAAAACAAAAATCTCAGTCTTTGGCTGTCTCCTTCCTTGGATCCCTGCTGACGAGTTTCAGCTGATAGAAGAGAAGAACTGTTGGGTTTGTTCAGTCATGATGTTCAGTCTTGTGTCTGACTCATGACATCAAATTTAAGATTGTATAGGCAGTAGAACAATAACAAAGCTTCAGGGCGATCCTCAAACCATATCTAATGTTATTGCCCTTCTTGGCTGAATCATGTGGCCAAAACAGTTCTGTTCATGGCTTGTTGCTGCCATTTATTGTGTAATCTATGGGCAAAAGAAGCTTGCTTTGGCCCCAATATATATTTAATGGTACAGCTTTGTCCTTTCAATTGTGGTAATGATCTGTTTTGTCTGTCACTGGAAAAGCAGGATTCAGTGATGGGAGTATCTGCACAGACCTCTCTGCTAGAGAAACACAAATAGAGCAGTGGGGGATATGGGCATCCAAGGGCAAGGAGAACAAGTGTCATCATGTGCACATTGATGTCATCACACCTACAATATAAATGTATGTTATTTGCAAATTTCATAATTTGTGCCTTGCACAATGATGTCATGAGTCACTCATCATCATTGTAGTTTGTACCCATGCCTATCATGGTAGTTAGCTAGTTCATGGTGAATTGCTCTTAAATCCCTTTAAGTAGGGATTAAAACTGCCTACACTCTATAGCCCTTTGGGATTACTTGCTGCTTCACTGGAAAAAAAAATGAACAGCCTGATTGTGAAAACAAAAGCACATTTTTCATGATTGTTTGCATATGCATGATTCTAAACTTCTGCAATCTGGTTATGTCCACACAAGGTTGTAGTGTATTTGAACTGTCTACAACTAGTTCGATGCATCTGGTAAGTACTTGGACTGACAAAAATACATTTTAAAAATTGTGAGAAAATAACAGAAGATACCTACTACTTTCTCCTAGAACATCTCCCTCTGGTTTACAGATCAAGAATTCATACTAGCATAAAATGTCCACGCGGCACATGAACTGATGAACTCATGATAAAATTCATGTGCTTCTCCACACAGAAGTAGCTCACTCATCTAGAGTTAAGATGGTGTCAGTCACCTTCTTCCTTCCTGAGGATATTTTTATCCTCAATCCCACACTCTCCATCCTCTCTCCCTCTTTATCTTTCTCTCTCCCCCTCCCTTCCCCTTCCCCCCTCCAGCGAACATATACTTGCCATTCTCCTTTCCTTTCAAATGCTTCTTCCTTCCTCAAGTAATGGCTGCTCAGTGTTGGACAGTGGGTCCAGTTTACTCTTTCAGATTTTGAAAATGTTGATTGGGCCAGTGGAGTGCAAGCTCACCACCTTTCTCAAAGGTGTCCTCCTTGGGTGAAAAGCTATGTCCAGTAGTAAGTACCGTCCTCTTTCTGTTAAGCTCCACCTTCCTCCATCCCTTTGCCTCTGACCATGTGAGGGTTTTTTCTCCCTTAGTTTACTCAGAGATCTTTGGGAAAGGTTTTCTTTCACTGCTCTTTGTTTCAAATTCTGTTGGTGAACAGCCTCCAACTACAGGTCCAGTCTATGATTGATTCCCCATCAGCATTTCTTACCTGTTGTTATTACATTTGGGATCCATCTTTGTGTGGTTGAAGTATAAAACCTTTCAAGCTCAGAATTTCTTTTGTCTTGATCTTTATTGGCAATGTCTCATCCACATAATGATCCAAGGAAGGTTTCCAGAGCTCTTTCTCTGACTTTCCCTGTTAGATGGGTCCGCGGGAATAAGAGGCAGGATGCGGCAGGAACAGGTAACAGTCTTTATTTCGTGAATTAAGAAAAAAGCCCCTCAGCCGTGGCTGGCATTGGCTTTTGTAGCCAGCGCTGTCCAAGGCTTCAGCCACTGACGGGACTTTATTTCTCCCACCAGTGGCTGGGCCACTGAGTGGAGTCTGTTAGCCGACTCCACTCGATGGCCATATTAGGTAATACTTAACACCTTTCCCTTCCTAGTTAGAGTTCATCCAATCAGCGCCAGTGTACCTCACATAATCGCATAGGTAGGCGGGGCTTTGAGTGGTACAATTGGACCTGCGCACATCACTCATTCCTGGGGCGGCGGCCTGAGCGGGTAGGTCGGCCACTGCTCCAGTCCCTGCATCTTGAAGTCATCTTGTGGCGTGGCAGGAACTGTTGAGCCTGAGGCCTCAGACGTACTTAGGTGTCCCCGTGTTCTGTTCGGGGTTGAGGCTAGCCCATCAGTCCTTGTTCTGGGTTCTGCAGGTAGGGTCTCTGCTAGGGGTCGTTTCGCTTGTTCAAGTTGGATTTCTGGTCAGTTGTCTGCGGTCGGCCTCTAATTTGGTCGATGTGTCTTTCCCACTGTTTTCTTTCCTCTGTCTCCACTCGATAGGATCTGGGTCTGGTGACTGCAGTGATTTTGGTGGGTACCCAAATGGGTCCCTCTATGTAATTGTGTGTGTAGACCAGGTCCTCTATGGAAAAGTTCTTACATTTCCCGGTGGAGTCTATTGGAGTTTCGGGACTGTAGTTTGGGTGGATTCTGTATAGTGTTGATCGGAGCTTCCAGCCCATCAATAGCTCTGCTGGGCTGCAGTGTGTTGTCACATGGGGTGTGATGTGTTGGGCCAGCAGCATTCTGTCAATCCTTTCCTGCCAGTCCCCTTTACCCATTTTCCTGAGGGTTTCCTTGGTCGTTCAGACCATTCTCTCTGCCTGCCGTTCATGCTCAGATGTGCAGGTGCTGAAAGTACGTACCTGATTCCTAGTCCAGCTAGGAAACCTTCAAATGGTTGTGATGTTAACTGGGGCCCATTATCGGAAATGAGGATGTCAGGTAGTCTGTAGGTGGAGAACAGCTTGCAAAGGACTCTTATGGTCGCTTTGGTGGTGGTGGATGTCATCCAGATTACCTCTGGCCATTTAGAGTACATATTGACCACTATGAGGAATGTTTGTCCTTGACAGGGCCCAGCGAAGTCGAGGTGCACTCAGGCCGATGGGGCTGTGGGTGTCTCCTACTTCCTAGGGCTGGCTGTTGGAGGGGCTGGTCAGGTTACTTGACAGGGAATGCAGGTGGCGACCCTGGTCTCTATTTCTTTGTCCAGCCCCGGCCACCACACATAGCTTCTGGCTGGGGCTTTCAGGAGGACTATCCCTGGGTGGCCCTCGTGTAGTATTGTTAGAACTTTGTTTCTTAGGGATGACCACTCTCTACTACAGCCCTTGAGTACGAATAGCTTAGCCTGCCTGTTTTTATATGGTTTGAGTTCATCCCCTTCTATGGATTCCAGCCATCCCCTCCATACCTAGTTTGAAATTTGTGCCATGGTTTTGTCATGTACCGTGAGTCTGGCGATTTCTACAGATGTCATCAGTCCAGGCTGTAGTTCTTCTACTAGAAGTACTGTGGTGGAGGGTGCTGGGTCTTCAACAATATCCGGAAGGGGGCAGTGACTCAACATGTCGGTGTTTGAAGTACTGTTAGAACTTTGTTTCTTAGGGATGATCACTCTCTTTCCTCATAATATACAGCCCTTGAGTACGGATAGCTTAGCCTGCCTGTTTTTATATGGTTTGAGTTCATCCCCTTCTATGGATTCCGGCCATCCTCTCCATACCTAGTTTGAAATTTGTGCCATGGTTTTGTCATGCACCATGAGTCTGGCGATTTCTACAGACGTCATCAGTCGTCAGGCTGTAGTTCTTCTACTATAAGTACTGTGGTGGAGGGTGCTGGGTCTTCAACGATATCCGGAAGGGGGCAGCGACTCAACACGTCAGTGTTTGAAATGTCTTTTCCTGGCCGATGAATTAGACAGTAGCTGTATGTGGCCAGGAATACAGTCCATCTTAACATCCTGGGTGATAGGATGTTTGGTGTAGGTCTATCTCCGGCAAGGATGCCCAGCAGTGGTTTATGGTCGGTAATTTAGGTTGAATTGTCTTCCATGCAGGTATTCATGGAAGCGTTTGACCCCTGCTACTGCGGCAAGCGCTTCCTTGTCAATTTGGCTATAGTTCCTTTGTGTTTTGGATAGTGTTTTAGAAAAATATGTGATGGGGCTTCTATCCCATTGGGTAGTTTGTGGTTGAGGACTGCTCCGATTCCATAGGGAGAGGCGTCGCATGTGAGTGTCAATGAAGTGTCTCGCTGTATTGCATGAGAACTCTGTTGGATGTCAGGATGTTTTTAATTTTTTTAAAAGCGTTGGCCTCGCGTTGTCCCCAGGTCCAGTTGGTCCTCTTATTAAGCAGTCTGTGGAGTGGTTCTGTGATAGTTGCTTTCCAGTTTATAGTCAAAGACGTCGCTGAATTCCTGTTCCAGTTCTGCGATGTCTGCTGCCAGGTGCGGGGTGGTGGTCTCTGCTATGTGAACGCTGGTGATGTTGATCTGGAGCAGCTGGAACCATTCTCTTCCCAGTAGGCTTGGCAGGTTCCGGTCTACTATGGTGAGTGGCAGGTTCCCTTGATAGCAGCCATATTTTATGTGGACTGTTTTCCTGCCCAGTACAGGCATGCAGCTGCCCTGGTAGTCCCTTAATATGATAGTCTGTGGTTCCAGTTGGTCATGCTGCAGTTTGGGTTGGAGTCTCTTGAGGGTGTCCCACAATACCATGGATATGTAAGACCCCAAGTTCACTTCCATCTGGCAGGGCTTGCCCTCGATGGACATGGTGGCCATTACTTTGTTGGCCTCGTAGGCATTGGCGTGTCTCACCTGGGTCTGGGCATACCCAATGAAGGTGAAGTGTGCTTCTTCTTCCCTGGCATCATCTCTCCTTTTGAATTTCCCACCAGAGGCCTTCCACCCCTCCCCCTTGGTGACCATCTTGCCTCGTGGGTGACAATGCCTGCCTACCTTGCTTGTTGGTTGGTTGGATGGCCCGGCATATCTCCGCGATGTGGCTTCTGCGCTCACATCTTCGGCAAATAGTGTCTTTAAAATGGAATGCCGGCAGTGTTGATGTCCCCTGCAACCCCCGCACTCTTTATTTCTCGGTTTCCTGTCTAGCTTACCAGGCTTCACCTTGTGCACTTCCTCGTCTTCGTCTTCGCTTGCTTCGGAGGTGGAGGCATTGTGGTTGGGGTATTGATCCATCTTGGTTGCATGGATCCTCCCTGTCCCTCTGATCTGCGCTGGCGAGTTGTCAGAGGACTCTGCGGCTCGCGCCTCATTGATGGCTTCTTTGAAGGATACATCCTCCCGGGCCAAGAGTTTCTTTTCTAGGGCTGGGTCCCTCATTCCCAGGATTATTTGGTCTTGGATCATTCCTTCAGTGTCTGGGAATCTGCAGTTTTTGGCTATCTTCCACAAGTCCACCATGAATGAGTTGATTGTCTCCCCCTCTCTCTGGCTCTGCATGTAAAAGTCATACTAGCTTGCCAGGTAGAAGGGAGAGGGGCCGTAGTGTCCCTTGAGTGCCTGTTGGAGTTTGTCCCAGGACACGCTCTGCAGGTCGTCCGCTATTAGGGCATCTGCCATCTCATAGATTTTGGTGTTGCAGTAGGTCAGGAACAATGCTTTTTTCTGTGCATCGGGGGCTGCTTGGAGGCCGTTGACTTCCAGGTGCAGGTCGAATTGGCCCATGTATGAGGACCATTTCTCCTTTGCCGGGTCATAGGGGATCAACATTGGGCAGTGTGCCAGGCTGTTCAATCATTGAGCCATGTTGGTCAGCGGGGTTGCGATCATTGCGATGGCCAGTAAAATGGTGTCTGAGTCCCACAAGGTGTCCTTTGTTCTCTCCACAGCTCAGGATCCCACCTTCGTTGCCAGTGTTAGATGGGTCCACGGGAATAAGAGGCAGGACACATCAGGAACAGGTAACAGTCTTTATTTTGTGAATTAAGAAAAAAGCCCCTCAGCCGCGGCTGGTGCCGGCTTTTGTAGCCAGCACTGTCCAAAGCTTCAGCCACTGAGGGGACTTTATTTCTGTTAGCCAACTCCACTCTATGGCCATATTAGGTAATACTTAACATTCCCCACACAGCAATAAATGAGAATATATGAAGGGTCCTTGGTGCTCTTTGAACTTGCATATTTTCCTGCAGATATTTCATTACCCAAACCAGGTAACGTCATCAGTGCTAGTCCTGATAACCAACCTAACTCAGAGAGCACCAAGGATACCAGCAGTGCTGGTAGAGGATACCACCTGAGTAATGCTGAGAGGACATTATAGTCTTCTACTCATATGCCAAATTCTCTTGGCCAGTTTACATGACTGGAAGGAGGGATACTCTTACCACTGTGCCCCACTGTGTCCCAGTCATACCTTAGCTTCTGAGAGTGGATTTGGAATCTATTGTAAGGAAGGCAGAAATGAATCGGGAGAGGTCTGTGGTATGGGGGGGTTCTTAAAGGACTCTTCCCCAAAGAACTCTAGCCTCTTGGGATATCAATGTTGTATTAATGTAGCTATCAGCAACAGGCGTACAAGCATTTCACACATTTTCTTAATAATGTGTGCATGCAACTTAAAAAATGGCAAAAAGGATTTCCCAGTTGCATCTGTACATCAATGTCTTATGATGATGGGTTGTATGCTGCAAAGGAGCAGGAACAATATGAAGATAAAGAGTCTTTTCTTCTATGTCTCTAATATTGTCAATGTGGAATTTTAATCATGGTGTAGTTCATGAACTGTGGGCCCCACCTGACTGAGGGAACAATGTGAGCTCTTTTTCTATCTTAATTGTGCAGGCTGGAAATACACTAAACCTTTTTACCCCCTCAAAGCCAAGCATTTGTATCCTCTAGTCTGTTTAGGAAAATCCTCAAGATGATGATTAACTGAGTTCCGTACAGGTCACAAGATGTAGAGATGGCATGGGTAACGTTTTGTGTCAGCATTGATGTTGCTGTCCTGGCAGCCACTTGTCACCAAAGGCCATGTTCCTGAAAGTATGACCATAGTTTGAGGAAGGCTGAATTAGACATAACAGAGATGAAGTAGGCCAATCAGAATAATAGATATTGTAAATTGGAACAGACCCTTCAGAAATGCCCTTGCTATGGATATGAATATTTTACTGGTGGCAAACAAGCTAGGTAACTTGGTTGTCAAAGCTGGTGGCCACTCTGGGCATATGATGAAAGAAAATAATATGATCACAATATGCACCTACATCAATCCCGTTGAATGGAATTGTTGTGCATATAAACCATGCACATTGAAAGGAATTCTGCCTTCATGAGGTCATTCAAATTATTGAAAGAAGAGCTTCGGGGAACGTATTAGTGCAAATACGGTTGTTCTCTTTACGGTGTTAAATCAATCTCATTCTTTCTGAACTTCTACCTTTCTTCCTTTAAAGCCAACTCCTGCGAAGGTTTTGCACAGACCAGACTTTTCATTAAATGAAAAGCACAATGGTTAGAGTGCTGGTCTGAAGGCCTATCCATACAGGCTCTGTTCCCTGTTCCAGAAATAGCTCTGCCCCTGTACTGTCTTCTACAGGTGAACTGATGTATCTCTGGTTCACTTGCAATAGATCTCAAATGATAGAAAAAACAAATGGAAAGCTTACTACGTCAGGCAAGCTGGTTTTCCACTGGTCAGAACTCTACCTCATCCTGCCTCCTGGACTCTGTGGACTATATTTTGTTCCCCACTTCCATTAGTATCCCATTCCTGCTATCAGTCTATAGACATGTTTCTCTTTTTTTCCAGGTACATAACAATGTGGAACTATGATTAGATAGTGCAGGGCTATACAAATAGTGAAAACAGGAAGTGCAGCTATCTCTGTACTTGCAAGCATGGATGGGATTCTTTTGCAGTATTTACCTCACACTTTCAATCTGATTACATTATAGAAGCTATACAGCAATAGAGGAACAGTGTGGAAGGAAGGGAGGAGGTAGGGGGAGGGGGAGAAGTTGCTGCTAACTACCTTCTTGCCCCACTGCCATTTCTAAGTAAGTTGCTTCCTCAGGCAGTAGCTGGGTAATCAACTCCCTTCTCCACCTCTGACCAATTGGATCATCTGGAATCAAGGAAAGGGGCGGGGGGTCCAATCAAATCATGGCATCTTCAGAAGTCCTGGCAACATCTCTGGGACTCAGTTCTTCTCCTGTATTCCTCATGGGGTGAAGAAAAAGCATCCATGCGACTCTCCCTCTGCCCTCAATCTCTGCCACCTGCAGGAGGGGCTTGACAGAACTGTCTTGGAGGACCCACCTGAGAAGTTTGCCTTGGGTTCCAGAGAGTCTTACTTTAAACTCTGGAGAGTTTGGTGGTAAAAAATATAGATATGTGGTTATTTTGTCATTATGGTTTTTGAAAGACCCTTACATGTAACAGGGGAAGAATGTGTTTGGAGGCAAGAAATTTCCTTCTTAGCAACTGCTCAGAGGTGCAAGTTGTTTTGCAAACCATTTGCAAACCCTTTAAACTTGTACACAAGTTACAAATGTGCAATCCTCACGATTTCAACATTCCCAGAAAAACTAAATTCTTAGTTTACTGTTAGAAGTTCCTGGATCTTGTCATAATCCACTCCTATTCTAAGCAGGGTTTATATGCTTTCTACTTTGTATTTTAACAGGTTTTTTTTTTAATCTACAACTACATATAAACAAGATAAAGTAAAATAATTCATACACTACAATAGATGTAGGGAATGGGGGACTACTAGAAATGATTTTCTCTCCCATTCGTTGGGAGATGTTTGGGGGGTCAGGATGCTTACAAGGTGACAACTGTTGTACTTTCTCTTTGTCAACTACAGCTAAACTTTTATTGGCTTCCAATCTGGCGCTGCCTACTAGAAATAGGAGAATTAAGATGATTGCCCTACAGAAATTACAGTAATAATGATTGGTGTCAAATGGTTTCATGAGGAATTGAGGTTGGGAAACAATATGATGTGGCGATAAGCTAAGAAACCCTGGTTCAAGTCCACCTTCAGCTATGGAATCTCACGGAGTCACCTTCAGTGAATCTCTGTCTCTCAACTCAATCTTCCTTGTGGGCAGCAGCATCTGCAGAGAAAATCTTCAGGGAAAATAACGAAAGAAGGATTTGCCATTGTGATGCATGCAGTGCCCCTACGTTGTGATATTGCATGCATGTATAAAAACTTGTGTTGGTATGTTGTAACACTGTTGTTATGGTTTTGATAAAAGTGTCGATCCTGTAATGTACAGAGTAAACGTGAGTTTGAAGGAAATATGCAGGAACTGTTAGCTCAGCAAAAGTGACTAAAATATTTTTGAAGCCCAGAACAGGGAGTTAACATTTGGAAGTAGCTCAGGCAGATGCCAGGAGGAGGAGGAGGAGGAGGAGGAGGAGGAGGAGGAGGAGGAGGAGGAGGAGGAGGAGGAGGAGGAGGAGGAGGAGGAAGAAGAAGAAGAAGAAGAAGAAGAAGAAGAAGAAGAAGAAGAAGAAGAAGAAGAAGAAGAAGAAGAAGAAGAAGAAGAAGAAGAAGAAGAAGAAGAAGAAGAAGAAGAAGAAGAAGAAGAAGAAGAAGAAGAAGAAGAAGAAGAAGAAGAAAAGGGCTTACAAGATTCTGTTATTACAGCCAATCTCAGTTACAGCCTTCTTGTGGAATTGAATTCCTTTCTGATCCACCTAATGGGGCTGACATCAGCATAGCTCTACTTGAAGGTTCTTTGGAGAAAAAGTGTTATTTTACACTATTTTGAACTCCTAATCATCTAACAAGATTATCAAATATTTTATTGTTTCTTGTTGCACTTAGTTCCATGGACTTACACATAGATATGCATGCACACCCGTCACTGATCAAATGAAGTGTTCCACATCCTCACATTTGTGCCTTTGCTTTTTGTGGAGTCTGCACGTTATCTCTGCTTACAGTGTGAACCCTGTAAGACATTTTTCTGCGGCCATATCTAGAGAAGGTTTTTCTTTCCATCATGTCCTCCGGATGCCTTTAAGCTCAACCACTTCACATGAGAGCTGCTTATTTATTTATAGCCAGCTTTTAATCACACTTGGATATTTTTAAAATGTCTTGCCTGGTGATATCGGAGTTGCTTTCGTTCATATATTTGCTTAAATCTCATTGTTTGTCCAGCAATAGCAGAACCAGAAAGGTATAGCAGTAAATCCAGCAGCCACTTTCTTCTGGAAGCCCACTTAGGAGAAAAGCCTAAAGATAAACAATCTTACGGGATATGATTAGAGCACAAGCATGTTCTTTGGAAAACTCATGCCATACTTTCCCCCAACTCACTGCCCTTGGGCTGTGTCGGGCTGTAAATGCTATGAACCTTAACCAGCAGGACTACCGACAAGCTAGCTGGCAATATGGACATTGTAGTCCAACATTGGAAGGGTGTCAGGGTGGGTGAGACTAATCAACACAGACTTTCCACTGTTCAAATCAGGCTGATCTTGGGCTTTTGCACAGTCTCTTTGCATTGAGGCATATGCATGGATCGGATCAGGGATAATGTGTATTAAAGAAGGACCATTTAGCCATGTCAGAGGTAAGGAGCTGTGGTTGTAGAATTCATAGAAGATAAATTGAGACTAATGCGATAAATGAAGAATTCAGCTACATGAATGTTTTTGGCCCCACTGTCTCTTGCAACATCCTTTCCCCCCACCAGCCTCTCCTAAACAGAGAGGAATGAAACGGGAGAGAGGCCCACTGGGGAGAAGAGAATGACTATAAATTAAGCCTGGGCACTATCATCATCATCATCATCATCATCAATTAAATGTAAGTTTCTCGATTAAATTTAAATTTATTAAACTTGAAATCGATTCCTCTCTCACGGCAGGAGAGAGGAAAAACATTTGGAAGGTAACTCAACATGCTGCTTCAGTGGAAAGAAGGGAGTATAAAGAAGTTTATTTTGGAAACATCCTTAAGGTTCTATCTTTGAATCCAGGCAAAGCATTTTAGAATGCTTTTCAAGTGAAACCCAGGGACAGATATGGAAAAAAACTTACTCAGAAATCTCCTAAGGCATTCTAAGTATAAAAGACCTCAACTAAAAGTGTTAAAAGGTTATTGAAGCTGCTTCACATGCTTTCAAAAGGACGTCAATTCAGATTATCTAGGGAAATAGTGGGTGGGGTGGAAGATTATTTTGGGAAAGGTAAGGTTGAGCAAAGACCAAGCAATGAATTAGATCCTATCAAGGTTAAACATCAAGGAAACAGAATGTCCACCAAATATTTGTTTGCATTTCTTTTTTCTTTGGGTGCAGACAGCATTGGAATGCTACTTTCCAATCAGTGAGGTGATGGAAAGGTATGTTGGCATAAATTATGCTGCCCTCATATCTGATCCTTACTTTGCCTCAGTGATACGATCCTTACTGTTTTAATGCAAAACAAGTTAAGAAAATTGATTGGTAGAGTCTCCTAGCCTCATTTCCCTTCCTGCTGAGCACAGCCTGACAGTGGTGGCAAACAAGCAGCAGTTGCTATCCTTAATGCTGTGATGAGGCAGAGGTCAGCAAGTGCAGGTGGCTTACAACAACTAGTTTATTCCAAAGGTGTTTTTTTGAAGAGTCATGTGGACCTTGTTTTTCCTTGAAGATGTTTTGCTTCTCATACAAGAAGCTTCTTCAGAACTGAAGAAGCTTTTTGGATAAGAAGTGAAACATCTTCAAGAAAAAACAAAGTCTAGTTGCCTCTTGAAAAGCACTTTTGGGACAACTGGGTGACTGATAATCTCCATAGACCACAACTAGTTTAGCTGCCTGTTATTTTGCCTAACCAAGAGGCCGTACTTGCAGAAGTGGATTTCAGAGCTCTTTGAAAGAGTGCTAGAGTCCAAAAATAGTTTAGTTCACAAGTCACACAGAGTGAGGAGATAACTGATCATGAGCTCCACCTTCGACTGATCCTACCACAAGACTGGCATTGCTGGTAGTAAGTGACAACTACCAACAATGGGCTATGAGCACCCAGCTGTAGCCTATGGAGCAGACAAAGAAATAGAAATATGACAAAGTCTAGCCATGCTAGACACATTGTTGGCAGAAGCAGCAGAAAACTTGCAGTACACTCATTGATGACACAATCAATAACACCAGCAGTACTTGAGAGTAGTCATCTAGCTTTTCAACTCATATATACCCTGAGCTCTGGTGGCTCAGTGGTTAGAATGGAGTATTGCAGGTAAACTCTAGCCACAGCCTAGAGTTCAATCCTGATGGGGCTCAAAGTTGACTCAGCCTTCCATCCTTCCAAGGTCTGTAAAATGAGGACTCAGATTGTTTGGGGCAATATGCTGATGTTGCAAACTCCCCAGAAAGTGCAGTAAAGCACTATGGAGAAGTACAGTATATGAATCTAAGTATTATTGCTAAATTTAGTAATAAGAACGCTAAAATATCCAGTAGTCTTCAAAAGACCATCATTAAACCTGTGCATATAAGAAGCCCATATAAGATTTCACTTGGCATTATGCTTCTGAAAAAGCAAGCATTTGGTGTCTTCAACAGCTGAAGCCAAAATGGCTGGAGGGGGCAGGCGGTAAGTAATAATTGGAGAGGGAAGGAGGAAACCCATTGAAATAGGCAATAAAAGAACTAAAATAGGCAATAAAAGCTGGGCAGATACCAACCCCTGACCATGTCATACATCATATAGCTAAAGAAACATCATAGATCACATCCATGGTAAAAACTGTGTGACAAGGAATTGGGAAACACTACTTTAAAGTTGTGATCGCAAAAAAGAAAAATAATTTAAGCTGCCTCTACAAGGAGCTAGGAATGAGATGAAAGCAAAGACCTGAGATGGTGGCATTTAAACAAGAGTTTGGGGACATTTTCAGGGACATGAATTTAAAGGGCATGAAAATCAACTTTATTATTGTGTTCTGTTACATCCCCAATTAAAATTATGCTAAATTTTTTACAGTCAGCAGTCACTGTATTGTAGATCAGGGGTGTCAAACTGGATTTCTTTGAGGGCCAGATCAGCATATTAGTTCTCCTCTGCAGGCCATCAGCAATGGGGGGCGAGGTACAGATGCCTCCTGCAGCACTCTGCCAACTGAAAACTGGCTTGTTTTTGGCCCATTTTCAGGCCATTTTTGGCCCATTTTCCAGCCAGTTTCCAGCCCATTTTCAGCCAGCAGAGTGCTGCAGGAGGCCATGGAGGACAAAAATGAGGCACGGGGGGGGGGGGCACACACAGCCTGTTTTAGCTGCCAGAGGCACCACGGGTTGGTCCTTTGATACTTCCAGGCTGGCCCTGCGGACTGGATACACTGCAGGCCTTGAGTTTGACACCCTTGTTCTAGACAAACTACATTGGAGGGCAAGGGAGCAACTTAGAGCAGAAATAGATGTATGTATAGACTTTTCTTTCTTTTTGTTTTCTTTTAACATTCACTCTTTCCCACATTATCTAATCTTCAGAGAGAGAGAGAGAGAGAGAGAAAGAGAGAGATGTATTTAAAGTTAACCAGGCATGGAGAATTACATGAAAAGGAAAAGGATTTCATTTTCCCTTTATATCAGGGGTGTCCAACCTTTCACCTTCCCTGGGCCACATTAGAAGATGAAAATTTGGTTTGGGCCGCACATAATTAAATTAAATAATAATTAAATTAAATTAAATTAAATTAAATTAAATTAAATTAAATTAAATTAAATTAAATTAAATTAAATTAAATTAAATTAAATTAAATTAAATTAAATAATTAAATTAAATTAAATTAATAAAATAATAAAATAAAATAAAATAATTATTTATTATTTATTAAAAATTATTCATTTTTATTTTATAATTTTCCGCCAAATTTTGCGGGGTGGGGGGAGGGGGAGAAGAAAGCTCGCCGCCTCACGCCTACCTCTCCTCCTGCAAATGCAGCAGCGGTGGCGGCGGCGGGGCAGAAGCAGCAGCGGCGGCGGCGGGGGCAGAAGCAGCGGCGGCGGCAGCGGCGGCGGGGGCAGCAGCGGTGGTGGCGGTGGCAGGGGCAGAAGCAGCAGCGGCGGCGGGGCAGAAGCAGCAGCGGCGGCGGCGGGGGGCAGAAGCAGCAGCGGTGGCGGCGGCGGCAACAGCAGGAGGTGGCGGGGCGGGACTTTTGGGCTGCAGCTGCCCACATTTTCTGTTGCTCACCTCGCCGCCTCGCGCCTACCTCTCCTCCTGCAAATGCAGCAGCGGTGGCGGCGGGGGTTTTAGGGGGGCAGAAGCAGCAGTGCAGCGGTGGCGGGGGCAGAAGCAGCAGTGGTGGCGGCGGCCCAGCAGGAGGACTTTTGGGCTGCGGCTGCCTGCCTTTTCTGTTGCTCGCCTCGCCCGCCTCAATCTTTCATGAAGGTTGGGGTGGGCATTGGGCCGCATTACGCCCATGCGGCCTGTGGGCTGCGGAGTTGGACAAGCCTGCTTTATATGATAACAATCTATGTTATAATTCTTTGAGGAAGCCCTCAGTTTAATCTGAGAGGGATGAGGAATCAAGGACTAGAATATAAGCATATTCTAGTCCTTGATTCCTCATCCCTCTCAGTTTAAATTTCACAATGTTGCACATGTTGCCTTTCTTTCTCTTAGAACAGATATAGCTGGCTGGAGAATTCTGGGAGTTGAAGTCCACAAGTCTTAAAATTGCCAAGTTTGGAGACCCCTGCCTTAGAACCACATTAGTAAGTTATATAGTTCGCTTACTCCCCATTTCTCCTTTAATGTGGACAGCAGAAAGAGTTTGATTTTTATTGTTTTTTGCCAACCACACCTGAACTCAAACAGGCCAGCCTCAGGCCTTGGTTTATGACTATCTTCCTGAATCTAACCCTAGAGAAAGTTAATTCAGTGCCTTTACTAAGTTGCTACTGAATGTGAGATGGGCAGCTATACAAATCTGATTTAAAAAGTATGTACGTACATACATAGATATTAAAATTCCAGTTCTACTCAACTTGGCAAACAGTAATTAATAAAAAAATGGGGCAAAAGTTTCTATACTCCTTTTCTTAAACATGACTGACCAAGTGTGAGGCCAAGATCAATTTTGGTCAGCTCTCAAGCAAACATGGCATAATATGGCGTTTAACCACATCTGAACTCAAAAAATGTGACTAATATTTACTACAGTTGATTTACAAAAAGCTAGCCTCAGGCTATGGTTTATTACTATCTTCCTGAATCCAACCATAGAGAAAGTAAACTCAGTGCCTTTACTAAGCTACTATTGAATATGGGATGGGCAGCCATACAGATTAACCTGTGCATATAATAAAATTAGTAGGTAAAAACAGGGTCAATTTGAAATTCAGATCACCAAGGTCCACTCTCAATGGCAAGTCTGTGTAGCAAGATGTCCTCTAGATGCTAACAGAGATCAAAGGTTCTGAGTTGTCACAACAAAGGAGGGATCAAAGGAAGCACATTCAAGGTCAGTCTCAGCTTCTTACAAAAGTTGCTCTAGCATGTGAATATTCTCTCTCTCTCTCTCTCTCTCTCTCTCTCTCTCTCCTTTGTCTCTCCCTCTCTCTTTTTCTCTCCCTTTCTCCCTCTTCCTCCCCACTCCCCTCCAACCCTCCTCTCTCTTCACCTAGCACAGCCAGGGCTGCCTCAGCTGATTATTCTGATTATTTTCTTACTCCAGAGCAATAAAAATACAAATCCTGCTATTTAGGAAAAACAACAACAGCACAATAAACAACTAATCCCGGGGTGTAACTGTGAGCAATTTGGTATTTCTCTGGCTTTTCGTTCAGTGTCATTGACATTCAGACAGATTTCAAGACTTTGCTTGTCCATGAAGCCTGATTCCAGGGTTACTTTTTTCAAGATCACTCCAACATTTGGAGGAAGTTTTTTCAACTCTGCTGTGCTTTGCTTCTCCTGCTTGGACAAAGATATTGTATATCCTTACAAGGAATGTTTATCTCTAATGTTTATCAGCTGACCAAGCAAATATCTTCAAAGAGGCAGCAACTACAGAAGACAATACTAACATCAGAGGTGATAAGAGCACAGATAAAGTGAGATTCCAATTAGGATGCTCTGTGGTCTTTGGGGATAATTTGTGCACTCAGGAATGTGAATGACACTACAGTGAAAATATGCAAACAGCAATTTACAAAAACAAAATAGTTTGTTGAATAATCCATAGTGGTCTGGAACAGACAAAATGTGGGTGCCAATGCTAAACTATTCTGGGGTGATTGTTAAATCATATTGCAGATTGGTGTCTGATGTTGAGGTAAACCATGTAATAATATGGAATTGAATTTAAATATTAAATTTGAAAAGAAATATGCCATCTCTACTGTATGTTGTTACATTTTTCCCCAGTCAGAACAGATGGAAGAACTAACACAGTTAAGGTCAAACTGAAAGAAACGCTGGGAGGGATTCTTGATATTTGAAAGGGTGGGAATGTCCTTCCCAAAGAAAAATGATCAGAATACATTGTAAGAGTCTTCAACCTTGACCCAGGCTTGGCACTGTTTTCTGCCTGTGTGCTTTCAAAACAGCCAGTATATATGGAAGTGTCTATAAATTGTTGCTGTTTCTGCACAGCAGAGGAACTAAGAGATAATGCTGCAGTTTACATGGTGGTTGCCACGTAGGCTGGATTTATCCAGCTAGTCTACCATAATGGTAGTTAAAACCATGTTGGCAGCCTTCCGATATGTTGGATTATAATATCCATCACCTCAGCCAGCATAATTATTGTGTTGACTAATAAGTGGCATCATCCCAGTGATGATTTAGGATGATGGCAGCTGGAGTCCAATGTTTCTGGATTTGGAAAGCAATGGTTGGGGAAGTTGAAGTGAACACACTGACTTTGAAAAAAGGAAATTTAGGACCAAATTGTTATTCTACTCACAACGCCTGTGTCACTTCTGCTTTAACATACTTCAAAAGGTGTTATTATTGAAGATAACATGAGATAAGTTTGTTTTGCTGTTCTGAGCTCTTAGGTAGCAGATGGGTGTGATTCAAATGTGATAAACAAATCCTTTGGCCTTTTTTCTTCTTTCCCCTCATATTTCTTGCAAATACTTTTAAGCCTACTATCAATGAGTCTTTTTATGTTTTCTTCAGTAACTGTAGCAGGAAATATAATTAAAGCTGCCTTTGTTATTTACTTAAGAACTTGCAGTGGACAGTCCTCAGCTAGTGGAAGAATTAACTGAAAAATAAATAGGTCAGCTGTTTTTGAGATTATGAAATATTTGAGATAAATTTAACTCTGCTAAGCACTAAACTTACTGTGTTTCTTCCAAAAGCTTCTTCATCTCAGTTATTCTCTTGCTATTTAACAGTGGGTCCAGAAGCTTTTGGGATTTCATTGGTTCCTTGTATTCATTTATCAAGATATTATACCTTTATACTTATACTATACCCATATATCAGTCTCCCCTGACTGGGGATTTTCCAGATTTGCTGGAACCAATTTGTATCATTTGCAGATAGCAGATCCACTCACTTAGGCCTGATCAAAGTTGGAGTAGGCTCTATAGGAAGAAGTATTATGACTTCTGTCCATAAAGTCCATAGTCAAAATGATTCTAGGACCTCACCATTCAGTTCATACAATGTCCAATTTTGTAATGATTCCTTACTCCTTTCATATCACAAAAATATTTTTCCTCTCACCCGATGTTTATACTTTATTTCTCAATATATCCCTGAGTATTCCCAGAATCCTCAGCTATTGTGAAAGATTTCTCCCTCTACCTGAAATCTCCATTTTCATGGAAATAAGTCTTTTGGATCTCGCCAAGTTCCATTTCTTCCATTATTATTTTTTTGCCTTCCTCTATTGTCATTTTGAATCAAGGTAGTCATGTCTAAAACAGGGAAACAAAAATGATATAGGTGATACAGATATCATAAGTGCATGTATTCATTTATGTGTATAAAACTAAGCTGCATAATCTAGGCTGCAAACATCAGGAAATGGTAACTATTTGCTGCTATCTTTGTAACCCAGATCTGGTAGCCTTGTACTTGGAAGTAGTGTCTATAAATAAAAATGCAATACACCTTACTAAAGCAATGAAAACTGAGACCAGGGGATCAGATAAATGCTTGACTCATGCCTGACTTACCTCTGCTGTTCTTCCTACTGGTGGAACTTAATGTGTAAAAGGTTACGTAGCCCTTCCAAGTCTTTCATGTAGAAGACTACCCTCTATAAAGGTACATTTTTCTGCCTTCATCCCACATTGTTGCTTTGCCTCTCCAATTCTTCTCAGCTTGGGAAAATGATGGTTGGGACACTTTTTTCACCAACCCACCTCAGAGTTCTTAACATCTTCAGTGTGACTAAGACTAACAATGGAGAAGAGCAGAATGTGTGTCTGTAGATGTTATAGATGTTAATTTTGCCTTAAAAATATACAAAATATTCTGCATCATGGATCCTTTGGAGGAAAAAAAAAATATCAGGGTAAATCTGATTCTTATGGCATCTAGCATTTTCCAAATTCAGCTTAATTGTAGAATTTATAACTGTAGAAATCAAACCTGATTTTCCACTTCAATATTGTTTTCCTCTTCTTCCTTCTTTGTTTTTTTTTTCTTCTTGATTTTTTTATCTTCAGGCCTGAGGGAAAATTTGAAAGCCTATAGTCTATTTTGTGGCATGCATGTTGATCTTGATAAAGGCATTGTCCAACTGATGATTTTCAGGTGTTATCTATCAGCACGTATGTGTCTTTTGTATTTTTTGAAGGGGAATAAAAAATAAAATGTCCTAAGAAGTCACCATGCTAAATGTTCAGCTGGAAGGGAGAGACGGGTGGGTGCAATTTATCAAGCACAGATATGTTTCACGAAGAAATTTGTTCATTAAACAAAGTCAGGTGCACAATTACTTCTGAAGAATACTACTAGTAGTAGAGAAATACATTCCATTATTTTTGTTGTTAGCCTGAAGATAAGCTTTCTGAAGTATCTTGAAATTTTCTAGATTTGGAAATATAAACTAAAAGTATCAAATACTAATGCAATCCTGATTTGGGCAAGACCAGGTTAAGAGATTAGGGGTGGCGGCATTTGTGGGGACCTCTGCCAATAAAAATTCATTGTTAAATTATGTGATGGCACTGTTATATAGAAAATCCATTTCGTATAGTAGTCTAGAAAGTGAAAAACTGTGTTCTGGTCCTACATTAGGCACAAAGATAGTTGGGTGACTATGGGACAGTCACTCTCTCTTAGCCCAAGGAAGAAAGCAATGGCAAGCCACTTCTGATATTACCAAGAAAACTTCATGGATTTGTCCATGTTTTCACTAAGATTTCAGACTGATTAATGAGGCAATGGTGGTAGCATTGTGATGCCAACTAGCTTCTCATCTAATCTGTTTGCATGGACACAATTTTCTCATATCAAAGTAACTGGAAAAACAATCTTACTTATTTTAGGCATTCGTTCAATTTAACAAAAGTAACCTGGGTTTCCATGCTTCTGGCAGAAAGTAAGCAAATCTAAGAAACAGAATGAAATAATAGCACATTTTGAAACCACAATACATAAAGCAGATTTCAGAAAGGAAAAAGGAAATGGAAACCAAAATGCTGAAGATCATTTTTTTTTCCCTCTGAACATCAGACCTGTAAAGGCTCCATATTCAAAATGCAGATTTTTCTATGAACACTTGTGGAAAAAGGCTAACTTTTCTCACTCCAAATCAGGAAGTGAAACCATTCAAAAACGGCATTTTCCCAGGACTCATAATAATACATTTTAAATGACAATATGAACATGTCTGAATTGATCTGCATCGGTGTTAGGAAGATTATTAACGACAATAAACATCTATCATATTTTCTGTGCAAAGGACCATCATTGTCTGTTTATACTATAGCTTTCTGAGCTTCTTCAGCTTTTCTCACCTATAAATACAGTTGCAATCTTTGTTCCTTTTTTCCCTAAGCTTTTTTTTTTTTTACACGATTTAATTCAGAAGAAGATTCCATTTTTCTTACCTATGTGTTGGAGAAGCCTTTATTCAGCTGGCATTCAGGGAAGTGTCTATTTCTGACATGATAAATATAGGGGAAGCTTAGGTATCTTTTTTGTCATTTTTTCCTAAAGACTTCAAGATTCTAAGGTAGTTTTACAACAGTTTTCCTTTATTATTACAGGTACTCCTCGACATATGACCAAAATTGAGTCCAAAATTTATGTTGCTAAGTGAGAAAGTTGTTAGGTGAGTTTTGCCCCATTTTATTACTTTTCTTGCCACAATTGTTAAGTGAATCACTGCAGTTGTTAAATTAGTAACCTGGTTGTTAAGTGAATCTGGCTTCCCCATTGACTTTGCTGGTCAGAAGTCAAAGGGGGATCATATGACCCCATATGCAACCATCATAGATATGAAACCAGTTGACAAGCATCTGAATTTTGATCACATGACCATAGGGACGATGGTTTGAGCATGAAAAATGGTCATAAGTCACTTTTTTCAGTGCCGTTGTAACTTTGAATGGTCACTAGATGAACTGTTGTAAGTCGAGGACTACCTGTATTTTACAATACATGAAGTGAGGCCAGTGTATTATTAGTATCATATCACACTTCTCAGTTACCAAATACTTACAGTGCTCAGATATCCAGAATTCTGCTGGATAGCCTGGATTTTTTTAATCTCTTCTCCCCCGTGTACCTCTAGTCTCTAGGACTCACCTTTTGCCCTGCTCTATCCTGGATTACAAAACTCCAATCAACCATTGGATGGCAGCAAAAACCTTTAGCTGCCACATGATGTCCCTTGGATTGTTGTACCTCAGAGCTGGTAACCCTATACCAGTGGTGGCAAACCTATGGCACGCATGCCACAGGTGGCACGTAGAGCCCTCTCTGTGGGCACATGCACCGTCACCCCAGTGCAGCTCTGCCACGCATGCGTGTGTGCCCCCTGCTGGCCAGCTGGTCTTTGGGTCTCTGTTGTGCATGGGAGAGGTGGGGCGCATGCGTGGGAGGTGGAGTGCACGCACGGGGGTGCGTGTGTGTGTGTGGTGCATGCATGGGGCATGCGTGAATGCAAGGGGCACACGTGCATTGCATTTTGGGTATGCGTGTCCGCACGCTTTAGGCACTCGGTGCCCAAAAGGTTCACCATCACTGCCCTATACTTTTCTGGCTTCTAATGGGACCAGGCTTGGAGGCAGTAAAAGGGTGTGACTTGGCTGTCTTCCAAGGAGAATATAGTGGTGAGGCAGAAAAATATGTGAGTGGTAAGTTGTGGCCAAATAAATTGCTGGGGCAGAATAGAGCTTCCAATATTTTATCTCTTTCTGTACCATGATCTATTGGTTGTTAAAAAAAAACCTGAACATTTACTAGAATAACAGAGTTGGAAGGGACATTGAAGGTCTTCAAGTCCAACCCCCTGCCTAGGCAGGAAACCCTACACCACTCCAGACAAATGGTTATCCAATCCATTTCATCCATATGTGCCTAAGTGAAGGGCAGAAGGGAAAGAAACAAGAAAGCCATGTTATTTACTGGCCAATAATAATTTTGCCTCTTATATCCTATAGTAGGATATCATAGTTGATGGTATTGAACACCACTGAGAAATCTAAAAGGACTTAAAGCACTACTGGAAAATCTAAAAGGACCACAAAGGCTGCATTCCCTCATCTAAGTCCCAGTAAAAATCACATACCAGAGGAATCAGTGCTATTTCTACCCCATGACCAGGTCTGAAGCCTAAATGAGGTGGGTCCAGAGAACCGATTTCCCCTAGCATCATTTATAGCTGATTCCCCATCATAAGAGGTAGACAATGTGCAAAATTGTCACATAAAGCCCAAATCAAAGATTGTAGTTGTTTTTCAGTGGGAAGTGCAATCAGCTGCAAAAAAGCTCATGGCCATCATTCTTTCTTTGATTTTGACCTCCGTTCTCTAATGAGTGGGGGGTGGACCTTTTTAATCCTTATAGGATCTATGAATATTTACTTAATTAATCACCTGCCATTTAATCTATGAATTGAATCGGTGGCTTTTTTTCCCAGACTCCACTTTCTTTTTAAGATACAGTTGAAAGGTTAAGACATCTTACCATATTATACATGCAAAAACAAGTGTTCCAGTAATAATGGAAAACTAACTTTAATTAGAGGAAAGCTAACCTGTTCAAAATTTGCATGTTCCATGAAAGAACATTTCAATGAATACCTAAAACACATCTCCCAGAATTAAAAGTGATCATTTTAAAATTCCAGTTCAAGGGCACAACTATATAAAATCCTGCAGAGCCCAGTTTCTAAGGCCTCGGGGAACAGAACAATGGTTACAGCTAAGGCCACACGGACTTTTTAAAAAGAAGTTTTAAAAATCTCCTGGCAGGACAAAGATTGACAGTGATGTCACCAAAAATGGGTTAGTTCCAAATTTGTGTTTTGTTGGGGTAGAAACTTTGGAGACGGAGGCTGATTTTTTTAGTGTATTTAAATATGTAAGTTTTGTGCTAAATGACAATATGTTTTAATTTTAGCTATTAAAAACAAACTAAACTGAAATGTATTATAATGAAGGTGCTCCTTGGGCTATAAAAAGAGCCTTGATTAAAGGAATTCCCCACACACACCAATCAAGTAATTAGTAAGATGTTGCTGAAATCTGTCCACAAATTGAGCAATTGATGTAGGATTACTGTAATACCAGATGGAAAAATAAAATGCGCAGGTTAAGCTACAATGCAATGTTTTTATTTTCTATCATAGTTGGTCCTGCCTTTAGCTAAGCAACCTTATCTGTTTTATATTGAACGTTTATGGTTTGTAAAGGCTGAGTTGAAATTATAATTTTGAGTTGTAGCACAGGTTCTACTCACATGCTGAGATTGATGTTAAGAAAAGAAAGTGGTTTGTTGTTTAAATGGGGGTAGAAGAGTGATTGTTGGAGTCTGACCTCTTGGCACAACCAAGAGATTTATCAAAGGGTGCATGTGACTAAGTTAAGTAAGAGACACAGCCCCAGCGTGAAGGAAACAGCTGCTCATTTTTGCTTTCACACTTGGCAGCTGGACAAAGAAGGGAGATGTTTGTGTTGAATACCTCTGCAAAACTGAGTACAGTAAGTGATTTTCCCTGTTGTCCTTGGGTTGGGAATGTGTTTGCATTTTTTTTTAAAGCCAGGAATACTACTTTTTCTCTTGTAGCTTCTCTCGTAAAAGTTGAACTCTAGCTTGTTCTGTCATGGATCTAGTTCCACAAACAATCTTTTCTGCAAGACCCTTAACTAATACACGGACCCGGCTTATTTTGCTTCAGTGAAAGAAAAATAAATAATTGTAATTGCTTTTCAAGGGTATTCGACTTGGCTTGCCTGGCCATGTGCGGTTTAGAATGGGGGATGCTGCCTCTTTAAAGAGGGAATACTCACAGCTGCTGTAGCTGCTGTTGTTTGTTGTGTTGCTTTTTGCCGGAGAAGCTGTATCTTGTACAATTCTTCCTCCCACAAAACAAGGTACAAAACAATGCAGTCCTGCTTATGGTGTGCTGGCTTTTATTTCCTGGCAATGTCACGAAGAGGTTCACGATATCAAGCGCCTTGTAGAACACTAAAGCTGTTCTATAGCAATTTAGAACAGCAGCTTCTTAAAGCAGCTCAGCACTTTTCAGGGGCAGCTATCTGGGGAAAACACATTGCTGACTTTGGGCTAATAAAAATGCAGCAGACAAAGGCTAGCATGCATCATGGTGCCAGGCAAGGCTTCCAAAAATATTGTTCCTATCTGCATAGCTATTGGGATTGCCAGGAGAGAACTACTTGTAGCAGAGCAAGGAGTCCCTTAATTGCTACTAGCTGTTAGAATTTGCTTTTTGATAAGGACTCTGTTGTCTACTACATGCATAACTTACTTTAAAGTCTGAGGGGGGGAGGAGGAAAGCTGATTGTCTTTGGGGCTGTTGGCAGCTTCTAGGAGCCTCTGATTGGCCACTGTGAGAAATAGGATGCTCCCTGGGTGGACTTCGGGTCTTGATGTTCTTTTTTAACTCAATGAAACAATTCAAGGTTGCCCTTGGAGCCAGAATTATAGGGCCTGATATGATCAGTTGAAGGTGATGTGGCAAATAAGCCACCCTACCAGGATTACTGCTAGTTAACACAGCAAATTTAATTCCTACCTGTGATAAGTCTTCTCTGTGTTTTATGATCATGGGTGGCATTTGCACTTATCTCCACGGCTACGTTTTGCTTTAAAATAAATACAATCTTTTTCTACACATAGCAGAAGAGTAGATGCAAGGTCCTTTAAATTTCTGTAGTCATAATGATGCTGCAAGCTGTAGAGGCTCAGATGATTTCCTGTCTTGTCCAGGTTGACAGTTGTGATTGGACTACTATTTCAGGAATGCAAAAATGAAAGTAAAGCATGAAATGTCATGCTGGAAAAGGGAAGAACAGGAATGAAATTTGTGTTGATTTTACAATTGAAGTCATGGAAACCTAAAGGAATCCACAGTATAGTGGCTAAGATTGATAGGTGTAGTTTGGACTAGTGGTTTAGGCATCAACTTAAAAGTGAGCGACTGCAAGTTCTGGTCCCACTTTAGCCATGAAAGCCAGTTGGGTGGCCTTAGGCCAGTTGTTATCTCTCAATTGAACTCACCCTGGAAGGTTGTTGCCGTGGGGAAAATAGGAGCAGAAAGGTGTGTTGGTTATGTTTGCTGCTTGGGTTATTTGTAAAAATAATAAAGGCTGGATACAAATAAAACAAATAATCCAGCTCTCCCAGTTAATTGGAGGAATTATATTGCCCATCATTTAAATGCTAGTACTTGATTTTATGTGTGGGAATTTCCATTGCTGTATGGAAACCTGACTGCATTCTGTTTTTTCCCATGATACAAGTGATATAGTCTCACAATTTTCCTGTATTAATTCAAAACCTTTCAAAAATTACTTCTGTCTTTTTCTTGTTTTCAGCAGCTAATGTTTCTCTGTTGCAATAGTAGCAAAACAGCAACCATTCTATGTCTAGAGCTAGCAATCCACCAATACATTTTAAAATTTTCTGCCTGCCCATTGATAATTGAGTATTCTGAATTAGGATTAATTCAGATGAGGAGGCTCTCAGAAATACATTGCCTGGATTAGGGGGAACATATATATACACACAAAAAAAAATACTTCAAGGGAATAGTTTTCAGTAGAAAATTGGGGGAAATGGAATGAAAATCCCTCCTTGTATCAGGATCTTAAACCAGATTAATTTTAAAGGGAACAGAAAAACAGTCATGTATTTTTCAATCCTTTTAGCTAAAGAGATTCCCAAAGCAGATCTTCCATATCTACAACTTTTCCCATAGGAATTTTGTTGTAGTTTTTTGGGGGGGAAGAATATTCAGTACCAGATAGATCAGGGGTCGCCAACCTTTTGGACCTCAGGGACCACCAAACTCATAATTTTAAATCCCACAGACCACTAATATGAATTTTGACTGAGGGTGGCTTGCTGACGTTGGTGGGAGAGAGAGAGAGGGAGGGAGGGAAGGAGGGAGGGGAGGGAGATGGAGGGAGAGATCTGATCTAACCTCGGAGGACTGATGGTGATGTTTTCTCTCTCCCTCTCTCTCTCTCTCTCTCTCTCTCTCACACACACACACACACACACACACACACACATACATACTCTCTCCAAGAGAGAGAGAGAGAGAGAGAGAGATCACTCACTCTCACACACATACCCTCTAAGGCAGCCACATTCGTAACCTGCTTTTCAGCTCCGTTAGTAACCACTGAGATAGATAGCCCTCTTCTAAACCAGTGGTCACCAACCAGTAGGCCAGGGACCACTGGTGGTCTGTGAGAAAATTTTGGTGGTCTGCAGAGAAATGTCACCCCCAAAGCACCCCCCCAAAGTAATTAATCCAGACTGCATGGGAACACAAGGCAGCGTCGCCAATATGGCCCACAGGAACACAAGGTGTGCATCGCTTGCATTGCGAACAACATGAGGTAGTGAGGGGAGGGGGGAAAGGGCGGATGGCGGAACTTGCCCCATGCGCCTGACCTGACCACCGGGCTGCTTCTTTCGACTTCTTTCTTCTGCTTTTGGCTGCACGCAAGAAAAGCATCAAAAGTCTTTCTTTCTCTCCCCCAAACTCTGCCAGAAATGAGTCTTTGGGACCCTGCAAGGCATCCTGCTCCAAGAGGCTGCGCCGACAAAGGTTAATTTCTGGTGGAGTTTGGGGAGAGAAAGACTTCTGCTGCTTCTGCTGCTTTCCTTGCATGAAGCCAAAAGTCTCTCCCTCCCCCCCCCATCTCCCCTGAGAACAGAGCTGGAGACGGTATCCTGCGATCCCAAATAATGATCGATCGGTAGGAAAACGGGGTAGGGAATTCTCCTGCAGATTTTTTTCCCTGCAGCCACCGTCAGTCAAAATTCATATTAGTGGTCCGCGGGATTTAAAATTATGAGTTTGGTGGTCCCTGAGGTCCAAAAGGTTGGCGACCCCTGTTCTAAACTATTATGGAAGATAAATAAGGAACAGAGTTTAGTGGATTTTCCCAAAGAAAAACAATGGGATTTTTTTTTTATTTCTTTTTTTTTAAAACAAGTTTTATTAATTTTCAAAACACACAAGTCATCATTATCCATTACATATTTAAACCTTTTCAAATACTATAATAAAAATTTTATAATAACATCAATACCATAATCTTATTAAACTCTTTAATAAGAGTTTTTTTTTTGTTATTTCTAATTTCAAAGTTAGTACCCTGATCATTGATCTTTTTCCCTTTGGTCAATGAGAGTGAAAACACACACAAGATTTAAAAGACCTTTGCCTTTACAGAAAACATAGGACTATATATTGCTTCTTACTTTCTCTGTTCATGTCAGTGAAATTGTGTTTTTTTAGCATATAGTAAACTCCCCTTAGTAATTCTGTGAGTTAATGTGGACTTCTATGAGAGAGATTGGTGTGTGAACAACAGATAGCCGCAAGGGTCAGGAATGTGTGAAATCACATTTAGGAATTCCCAGACAAATTAATGGATTTTCCATTCTCATGGAAGGTGTTAAGGTAATTGCTGTAAATGGACAGGTGAATTTTAGTGGGAAGGGAACACTAGAAACAAAACACTAACAGGGAGGTCAAATAAAAGTGAAGGCATGGTCTTTCTAAACTACAGAGTTTAGAATACAAGCAAAGCATTGAATGTACAGTAAAGATGTTGAGCCCAGGTCATGCCTCCAAGAAAGTCCCAGTATGTACAAGGATTTGAGACTTCATACTATAGCTCAAAACTTCAAAATTCTGATGTTCAGGTATTCAGCCTTATCTTCAATCTTACTGGCTGTGAAGTTGCCAGCTTTTCTTTTGAGAGGCAGTGTCTTTAACTTTGGCCTGGCTTATGGAAATGTAGAAATTCTAAAAAGCATCTTCAACAGAAAAAAAAAGTAGGCACTTCTATTTAGGTGGTATAGTTGTTTACAGTTGGAGCAGAAAAGAAATTGTCTTTATGTCTTCAAATATGTGATTCAAAGAGAGCCTTGTCTGAATTCTAATGTGAATTCAATTCCGATTTTGCATTATGACAACCATGTATTGCCGATGAATCTTACCTGCAACAGTAACCTTCTTGTAGTGTACTTGTTCTAACAGACTTGTAATACTGCATTCCTATTGGACAGACACCATCGCCGGATGATTGGTTGTTAACAAACAAACCCGATTGGCCGCCTAAGCGGCGGGAAGTTTAAATAGATGCCATTGGTTGCGAGCCGCGAGCAGCCGCTATAAAAAGGGCTGCCGCAGCTCGTCTTTAGTTGAGTTACTTGGTTGTTAAATAAAGAGCTGAATTCAACTCCGTTCTCAAGCCTGTTTTGTTCTGGCGATAGAACACTTCTCCATCTAATTACATTAAAATATGTTGAATTATAATGCACTCTAAATGGCTACGTTGACTGGGAAGGTGCCTGATTGAGGATGGTAATCTATGGTTATTACGTACATGGATTGCAATAGTTAAGAGCTGAACGTGGTGTGAGAAGACCCAGAAGTGTGAGCAGACTCATGGAATTCACTGGAAGGGAAGATAGTGGCTATATGGATAAAATGAGGAGAGACCCTATAATATACTGCATGAGTTTTCCAGAACTGGCATATTAAACAGATACAAATAACAACAAAATACAAATTTGTAAAACAGAATCTTTATAATTTAAATCTCACTTATGAAAAAAGCATAATTGTGCTAAGGAAATACTATTATCATCATATGCTGGTGCCTATATGAGACCACTCTATAATGAAAGAAATAAGTCCATGGTGAATATTCCCTCCAAAACCGGCTTGGGTAAATAAATTAAGATGCATGTCATTTATTGAAATCGCTGATCAGGCACTAAATATAGCACAGAGTTGCTCAATGTAGCTTGATACCTGTTTCCTAGCATAACCTCTTTTGGGGGAGGGACTTGGTATCTTCTGATCTGATGATGAATCCTGATTGAATGGAAACAAACCTATATCAATGTAATAGCTCTATTCTTCATAAACATGATTATCTCAGGGTTGTTGTTGTTTTTGCTGTTTTTATTGATAGGTGCTTTTTGTCTCTACCAATTTCTTTTCTAAAGAGATTCTGAGATTTTAATAGCAAAAGTAGGTTTGGCAAATGCAACAGTTATACGTTATAAGAGTTGTGGTGGTACAGTGGTAAGAATGCAATATTGCAACTAAATCTGCTGACTGCCAGTAGTTCAATCCTGAGTGGCCCAAGGTTGACTCAGTCTTCCATCCTTCTGAGGTCGGTAAAATGAGGACCCAGATTGTTGGGAGCAATAAGCTGACCCCGTAAACTGCTTAGAGAGAGCTGTAAAGCGGTATATAAGTCTAAGTGCTATTGCTATTGTGCCTTATTCATATCTGATGTTTTATTTCATCTACTGCTGGGTTTGCTATGCTATTATTTACAATACTTCACTTAATTTCTCTTTATACTGATTAAACCGTTTGCCAACTTTTTTCAATAGAATATAAATATTTCAGATAAACAAATACAGTGATTTCACCCTCAAACTATTTGTGTTTTAAATTTAAAGAGAGAGCAGGAAAAATATATTTTTCTTGTTAGTACTTGTATTTCAACAGTTTCTTTGTCTGAACAAACTGCAGGAACAATTATCTATGTACAACAGTTATATCTTGCTGAGTTAAATAACATTTATTATAATTTTATTAAAAATTGTGAGTAATGATCATTCTTGGATCATTGGAGTAATGTTGCATTCTTGTGGCAAGCCATCCATCAGGAAGGATGCAATTCTTTTGGAGCCATTCCCCAAGTGATTCTCACTCATTTGTCAGTTATGAAAGCTTTGCATAAACTGTTTCTAAGATGCAACTCTGCAGGTTCAGGTTTAATTCCCAAAAGGTGCTAGGAAAATAAACATAGCAGCTATCTGTTACTCTTTAAAGCAGCTGCATCTTATCTTGGGCTCATGGGATAGCAACAAGAAAAGACACAGCTGCTTGGACTTGGAGATATGAGCTAGATTCAAACTGCCATCTTTTTGGAATCAAATCCAAAGCTTAGGACAGTTCTGTTAACTTTCTGCAAAGATGAACTGAATTATAAACCCTGATGTCAACGTCTCCTTTCTCATCATCTTTCCACAGTTTTTTGAAGTGTCACGGAGAATGCAACTTACAGTTATTGAATGGGGGCCTTCTTGCTTTTCGTTGCGGTGGTGAAAGTGTCATCATTTTTTTGACAAGAATCAAAGGACAATGGAGTCCAACACACTTGGAAAAGCTGCAACACTGGATGAACTATTAAATACCTGCATTAAAATGTTTGGTACAAATCTTAAATATATTTTTAACTCATCTAAACACTTTCCTCTTCATCATTGCATTCATAATGGCTTGGATTCTTAACATTTGGATTACTTCGTTTAGTATAGTTATATTTTATCTTAATATTATTTTAATTCAGAGTTGTTAGTTTCAAAGATTCCCCATAAACTCAAATTATGAACTAGTTGAGGCTGGCCAAATTAAAGCATTCCATTGCAGTACTGACCAAAATGAAAATTAGTGGAAGGATTTAATAAAATGCTGCTTGTGCCTGGCTGGATACAGCCATATCTGAAAAATCGGTCCATAATATTGGTTGTCATGGGAAAAGGTTATGATAACAAAAATAATGGCTAAGTTGGTGCCCACAATTTCATCAGCCAAGTACAGTCAATAAAAACTATTTTCATCATAATTTCAAGTGAGTTTCTTATGGAGAGATTTGTATTGCTCTGTCTAGTTCACTGGCCAGCTATAAGAAATAGTACATGAATAGGATGGGCTATAGGACAGAATGGACCTGGTGATGCAGGGGTTAGAATGCAATACTGCAGGCAAACTCTACCCAAGCCTGGAGTTCAACCCTGACAGAGCTCAAGGTTGATGTACCCTTCCATCCTTCCAAGGTCAGTAGAAAGAGAACCCAGACGGTTGGGGGCAATATGCTGATGTTGTAAACCATCTAGAAAGTGCTGTAAAGCACTATGAGGTCACATATAAGTCTAAGTGTTATTGCTATTGCCTCATTAGGACAACATCTGTAAAATAATTTTGCCAACTTGATACCATCTGATCATACATTGGAAAAAATATTTAAGGAAATTGAAGTCCAATATATCTAGCAGGTACCAGATTGGGGAAATGTATCCCCAGAGAACTGCCTGGTGTACACATTTTTAGTCTAGTACTATATGCCAAATGAATGGACTTTTCTGATAAATTCATTTCATTTCACAATGTAAAACTTTATTTTTATTTTTGTTTCTATTTAGAAACAAATTATTTAGCAATATTTGTACAGGAATTTAACATTTGGATGCTTTTTGTCATTCAGTCATATTCACTGTTCTGTTTTCAATTTATCTGTTCTTTTACAGACAACAAAGGGGAGCTGAACGGCAATAATTTGCCGAGAACGTTTCTTTTAATGCATCGATGGTATCTGTCATCCACAGAACTGGCAAATAAACTTCTCTCCCTATATCCTTTCAGAGAGTTATGTTGAGGATTCTTAAGCATCAGTTTATCCAGTAATAGTAGTCAAAATACTTTCAAGGTAGAACTTGATGGGGATAGTGAAGCCATTTGACAAACATAATTAAAATCTAGAAACAGTTATTTTTATTTGGAGGAAGATACATGAACTCTAAATGTACTTGTGGTTGCAGGCAGCTGGCATTTCAAGTCCATTAGAAGTTTCATTAAAATCCCTCTATATTATTGGGAAAAAATTAACAATGGTTAATTCTTGTGGAACAGAGATGGAGCAATTGCATATGGAATAAGACTTCATTTCTTCTGGAACTTCAGTGAACTTCTATAGGAGTTCCTATTTGTTGAAATAAAATAACTGGGATAACAAGAAGGTGCTAAGCTACAGCACTGTTAACAATGTACTGTAGATTTTTTGTTTTAAGCAATAAATAACCTGAGATTCAGGGGTGGGATTCAAATTTTTTAACAACCGGTTCTGTGGGCATAGCTTAGTTGGTGGGCATGGCTTGGTGGTCAGATGACTGGGTGGATGTGACTTGGTGGGCATGTCCAACTCAATATCACTCACATCGAGGCACACATCTCCTTGCTTGGCCTCTCATGACTGTGGGGATGCTGCAACAGTCGTAAGTGTGAAAAATGGTCATGTCACTTTTTTCAGTGCCATTGTAATTTTGCATGGTCACTCCACACAAGCAAAGTATCAGCAAAGGAGGAAAAAAAACTCCAGAGAAGTTCCTGAGACAGGAAGTCTAGTCCTGCCAAGAATGTAATAAGGGTTAACGGAGAGACAGTTTCTGTAAGCAACACCAGAATGTTTCCTTCCTGCCTTCCTTACAGGATTAGGCCAGTAATTTCTTCTCACAACCGGTTCTCCAAACTGCTTAGAATGTTAACAACCGGTTCTAGCGAAAAGGTGCGAACTGGTACAATCCCACCCCTGCTGAGATTGTATCCAGTTTCTTCAAAGTGACCGTGGTGGAAAATTAAGCCTTGTATAAGTTATGGATACCTTGTGACTTGCAAATGTAATTCTTGTGAATTACATAGAAATATATAGTATAGTATTGTATTGCAGTATTCTATCCCTATTCATATTGTACTACATTTAATATAGCTTTAAGTTTCTATTATAATCTTTGTAATCATGTAATAATGTGCTGAACTTTTTTAGTTAAACATATTTATATCCTACCTTTCTAATATTGTTTGGATATTATATTTAAGGAGAGAAGCTTAAAAGAAATATTAAGTATCCGATTCAATTACAATTAAATGATGTAACTGTAGTAGCTTAATCAAAATGCTCTTTTTAAGCAAATTAAGAAAACCAAAGGAATTTTTTTAAAACCTCTTTAACAAATTTACATATAGAAATGCCAATGGAGGAAACTGCAGTGAAATCCACTTAAAAATCTGTTACTTTATGAGGTAAATGGAATTTTAAATTTAACTAGAATATGTAGTTTTCAAGGCTTAGGGGAAGAAACACCCCCGCCCAGTTTAAATTGAAACTATTGGTGGAGCTAAATTAAGTGACTCCAAATAGCCATGATGGAACACTCCAGAATCAAATGCCCTCATACTTTTATTTAATAACCAATTTCCACTAGGTCTGGAAAGACATCCTTCCATATCTCTTGAAGACCTGTTGCCAGTCAGAAGATGTGCTTAGACAACTAGTGTCCTTGTTTGGTATAAACCTCTAAGGCAGTGATGACAAACCTTTTGGGCTCAGTATGTCAAAAAATCAGAAAATATCAACCTTAATACTGGTGACATGTCATTCTACCCCACCCCACCCCCTGGACAAAAGAGAAATGAAGAGCAATAAATTATCTAAATGTACTATTAATAGATAAATACTTACATAATTGTAAATATTTTTCAAAATGCCTACCTGAGGCAATTCTAGATTGCACAATGCTGGCTACTTTGGAGAATGCTCTTGCATGGCCTTGCAACTGTCCAAAAAGAGCAGAAAATCACATTGATTCTTACAGTGTATGTAGAGACCTCAGAGGCTCCGTGAGAGCAGAGCCCTCTCCAGTGGTGGTATTCTACCGGTTCGGCCCAGTTCGGCTCAACCGGTAGCTCCAAGGATCATCTGTGAGTGAACCAGTTTGCTCTGATGATCAGCTGCTGGTCCCACCCATCCTCCCGCCCCTGCTCTACTCTGACCTTTATTTCCTGGATTTCAAGCTCAGCTGCTTTGCGCAGCACAGCGGATTGCCACACGTCAGCTGTTTAACACACAGGGAGATTCAGTGGTGGGATTAAAAAAAAATACTATTGGTTCTGTGGGCATGGCTTGGTAGGCGTGGTGTGGCTTGGTGGGCATGGCAAGGCAAGGCAAGGATACTGCAAAATCCCCATTCCCTCCCCAGCCCACTAACCTGCTTTCCAGCTCCGTTCTTCTGTGCAGGGCAACCAAAGAAAACCCAGCCGATCAGCTGGGACTCAGGAGGCAGAGAAGAGATGGGGACCAGTCAGAGGTAGTATTTGCCGGTTCTCCGAACTACTCAAAATTTCCACTATCGGTTCTCCAGAACTGGTCAGAACCTGCTAAATACCACCTCTGGGGAGATTGCAGGATTGCAGGAGAAGGTCAGTAGCAAACCCTCTGTGCATGCGTGCAAGACGCATGCTCACCAAACCAGTTGTTACACTGGTTGAATCACACCCCTGAGCCATGTCCACCAAGCCACACCCACAGAACTGGTAGTAAAAAAATTTGAATCCCACCACTGGCCCTTTCATGTGACGTCCAGAGGGTCCAAAGGCCTGGTGTATCAGTAAAAATGTCATGGCATATCACCTGTGATACGTCTGCTATAGGTTTATCATCACCGCTCTAGGGTGATTAAATAGTACCCTAGAGTTGAGAGTAGAACTCTTTTGCAAGGGAATCCTTTTTGGGTTTTATAGAAGAATTATTATATATATTTCTCTGTTAGACAGAGAAAATGTCTAAAACTGAGTATTTAATATTTATGGAACTGCTGTTCATGGAGTAGAAAACATTCACTGGTTGAGAGACCACGTAGTAATGCAATTGGATCCATGCCCAGACAATATACCCAGCTGATATAATTGATTAAAAGTATGATCTTCTCTGGTTGTGAATTTTGTTAATACATAGTGTAAGAAATCCACGGCTGATATATCATTAATTCTTGGGTTAACAATTTCAGGTACTGGATTTTGGAATTTCCTGCAGAATTTAATCTGGATCTTGGTTTGGTTCATCTGATTGAGGAGTTTCAAGAATTAGCTTGCCATCTAGGTTATGAAGAACATATACACCTTATTGACATTTCTAGCATGTAAGGATTATCACCTGTGAGGTACCATTATTAAACTAGGATTCTCAACAGCATTCCAAAGAAGCAAAAATGAATTGGTGTGACATATTTGAAATGCCCTGTTTTATTACGTTATATAAAAGGTTTAATAATCTTCACATCAAATGCTAACTACCAAAGTAATAATATCAGTCATGTAAAACTATTAGTAATGATGAAGAATTATGTAATAGCTGCCTCTTTAGATAAGTGGAAAGAGAGTATGAGTTATTATTATCAATCTATATAACATATTTTTGTTTGGAATGTGTGTGTATGTGTGTGTGTGTGTGTGTATGTGACATTTTATATATATAATTATATATAGTATACTATGTATAATTTTCAAAACAAACAAGTTATTTTATGTTATATAGATATAACAAAATTGAAATGCTCCTTTCAAGAATGAATTGGCATTATGGCTGTAGGTAGGTTTTATTCCCAATTGATGCAATTGCAGTGATGCAATTAAATTTTAGGAATTGTCACTATATTCCTCAGAAGTATAGCGCTTTCCTAATAGTCCAGGGGTGTCAAACTCTATTTCATTGAGGGGCGCATCAGGGTTGTGTTTGATCTTGTGTGGCCAGGGTAGGTGTGGTCAGTGATGTTGAGCTGACCACATCCACCCTGGCCATGCCCATGCTCATGGGCTCCTGAGTGCTCTGCCAGTGAAAACAGGCTCCCGAGCTCTGTTTTTGGCTGTGATGGCCTTCTGCAACCCTCTGCCAGCGAAGACGGAACTTGTGAGGGCCACCTTGTGAGCCACAACCCTTGCGAGCTCTGTTTTCGGCTGTGACAGCCTCCTGCAACCCTCTGCCAGCAAAAAGAGAGCTTGGGAGTGCCACCCGTGGATCTCAGGAGTTCCATTCTTGGCTGCAATGGCCTCCTGAAACCCTCTGCCAGCAAAAATGGCACTTGGGAGGGCCGCATGCAGCTCCATTTTTGTTGGCAGAGGCACTGCAGGTCGGGCCTTCACTGTTTGCAGGCCAGCCCCGCGGGTCAAATCTAAGCACCCCTCAGGCCTGATCTGGCCTCCAGGCCTTGAGTTTGACACCCCTGTAATAGTCTATTGGATTGGCAGTTATCAGTCCTGATAATAAAGTATATGGCTAGCCTTCTATAGTCACATCAAAGTCCTGAAAAAAAAAGGGGGGGGGACTTTTCAGGCAACACGTCCCTAGATGTGCAGAAGATACCGCAGTATAACCTCAGAATGTGAGGTATACTTTTCCCAGTCTTGGAAACAACTCCCTTTTTTTTAAAAAAAATATCAAGTGTCTAAGGTATTAATTAGATCGTGACTCTACTGTTAAATGTTGCCGTTCACAGTTCTAGATCCTAAGTACTGACTACACTAAAATGCCTCTCTGTGTCTCTCTATTTAATTTTTGCACATATTGTTAATGTTGACCCAATATGAAAGATTGCTCTATAAAGATTTCAAAATTTATAGTATTTTGAGGCAGCACACACTAGATCAATATAATTATCTCACGTTCCAGACCGATTTCACAGTCTTGAAAAATGTTTCTGGAAAAAAACTTGAAAAACATATATAGAAATCATCTATCCTGATAAGAGTAAGTGAGCCTTTAGCCTTTAAGATGATATACTCTCTTAATGCTTTGGATATTAACTTCCATCATTCCAAACCAGCATGCCTGAGGTTAGTTTTCTATGATTGTGGGTTATGGAATTGTTTTGAGATATCCTTGTAAGAAAGAAAGAAAAACCAAGGCTAATAACAGTGAACAGAGGGAGTCTCCCATTCCAGAAGTAATAGCAATCTAAATAATTGCTTCTGGAAATAGAAAAAGGACTGTTACATTAATGGTTTATTTTCATATTTCCTAGAAGCATTTGGCTGAGTGACCTTTGCTAGATCAGTTATACTTTTGCTTTGATCCACAGACCTCGGCTTATATTTTATACAAGTAGTCCTCAACTTACTACCACAATTCAGCCCAAAAAGTTCTGTTGCTAAGTGAAACATTTGTTAAGTGAATTTTGCCCCATTTTATGACCCTTTTTTCACAGTTGTTAAGTGAATCACTGCAGTTGTTAAGTTAGTAACACAGTTAAGTGAATCTGGCTTCCCCATTGATTTTCCTTGTCAGAAGGTTGTAGAATTTTGTTTCTTTTTATTTTTCTTATATGTATCCATTTCATGTATTCATAACTATGTCTATACTTATACCTATTATCTTGTAAGCAATTGACAAAATAAATAAAATAAAAATAAAGAATCTGATCACATGACCCCAAGGCACTGCAAATGTCATCAATATGAATCAGTTGCCAAGCATCTGAATTTTGACCACATAGCAATGGGGATCCTGCAATGGTTTAAGTGTGACAATTTAGTCATAAGTCACTTTTTCAGTGCCATTGTAACTTTGGTCACTAAATGAACTGTTGTAAGTTGAGGACTATCTCTACTTGTCTCAGCACACTGACTTCAAGCAACTATCTCACTCTCCTTATAGTATATGAAGATTTTAAAGTCTTCTATCTGACTTTACGTCAAAAAAGAACATGGAAGTCTTCTTCTTTATATGGCTTGACAATGGCCATTGTTTTCTTCTGGGGCATCAGATCAAATCAGGCTCTACGTTCTTTCTTTTTTTAACAGACCCTCTTATGATTGGATGAGAAGAATCACACAAAGGAAAAAAACATCCAAGAAAGGAAAAGCTTGCCTATTGTTTGATCATTTGGAACCCATTGAATTAGCAGAGCATCTCACTTTTTTGGAGTATAAATCTTTCCGAAGGATCTCTGTAAGAATTTTATAATTTCTCATACTACTTTGAATTCATGGCAAAAAGTGCTCATAACTATGAATCTGACCTTATGACGAAGGTTCCTTTAATCAAGTCCCAATGCTAATTCATGCATGCATTCTTACTACCTATTTACTGTAGCATCAAGAGATGATTTGTTCATTGCATGTATGAAGTATCAGGGATAAATTATTAACCAAATCAAACAGAATCTTTTTAAGCAGAACAAATTAATTTTTGTACCATTGATTATCAATTAGGATGCCATAAATACTATCGAGAGTTCCTGTCTATTTAAGACAGAGGCATTTTTTATGGATTTGCCTTCCTAGGACAGAATATTTCTTAATAGCCCTTCTCGTTTGCTCTGTGAATGATTATTTACTAACCATTCCTAAATGGTAAATGGCTACTGTGTGAGCTGATGTGTTTAGCAGCTTCTGTATGCAAAACAACAACCATGGGGTGAACAGATGACAGATTCTTGCAGAATTTGAATTAAACTACCAGTGAAATCTGTAAAAGCTTACATTTTGCAAAACTGTCAATCTGATTCCACTTATGCTTTGTCTCTAAGTTTGTAAGTAAAGCAAATATTATAAAAGATACTCCAAAAATCCAACATGTTCTCATCCAAAGAAAGTATGATCATTAGCAATACATCCTTCATCAATTTATTATCAGCAGCTGAAATAAAGAATGTTTAACTCTGGATGTTTATTTCATACATCTAAGTATGAGTATGTTTGGAATCATCTTTGCAGTCACCAGATTACATGCAAAACATATGCAAATAAGTTTAGCTTGCTAATTATCCCACTATATAGAACTGCTTCTGAAATCAAGTTCTGAATACTGTTGGAAAAGATATGAGCGAAAGAGGGTCAATATTTAATCATGACAATGATTATTATTACATTAACAATAATTAAACTGCACACACTCAAAATATTTTCCTTTGGATGAGGGCATCTAAGAAGTAGAGCTTTTGTAGCAAATACGGGAATTCTTGGATTTGCTTTCCAAGAAAATCTGGAGGGCACCATCTTGGGAATGCATTAATATGATTTGAGATAAGCACATGAGAGTGAAACTCCTCCCTTTAACTAGTTTACAGATTATCAGAGTTATGTGATCCATGGTTGCCTGGAGAACAATCCGACTCTGGAAAGATCAATTGCTTTATTTAATGGCATCTCAAAGTGGGTCCAATTGATGGTTCTGAGCAAACCAACTCCTCAACAAAGAGCAGAAGTTATCACAAAATTCATCAATGTTGCACAGGTAATTTTATGCTGTTGGAGCCTGATTTAATCCCGTGGAATAAAATGGAATAAAATGCAGGTTTAAAAAGTATCTGTAAATTTAATGTTTTAAACTATTTCATATTTAATTTACTCTCTTAGAGGAGAAATCCCTAACACTTGGAGGCTATTGGGCATATATATATGGAATTTCAAAAACATGTTGTAGGCCATGTCAAAAAATTGGCTGCTAGGCAGGATTTACCCCATTGCAAAATGTTAGGTTTATAAGGTTCATTTTGTAAGCGGCCCAGAGCTGCTTCAATAGTGAGATGGGTGGCATATAAATTTTATAAATAAACAAAGCATCAATTTTCAGAAAGCTATTTGACACCTGTCTAGGATCTTTATCTCTGCTTATTTTTATTCTTTTGAGGGAGGTTGGCAAATGTCCAAGCAAAGCACTGGGCAACCACTGCCCACCATTTTCTAGAAGATGAAGTCATATATTGTTGCTTTGTTTTGTGACGTGCCAACTTCTCTAAAAATAATACTAAAAATAAGAGCAGAAGAATATTGTTATTGGATGCCATTGGGAAAAATCAATAAAAGGCAAAGCATACATTTAATTCTGGTCTTGATGATCTTCACTATGTTACCTGCTGATTAAAAAAAAGACTATATAAAAAGAGAAGGTGAACCATTTTTCAGAAATGTGCTGAGTGTACTTTTATGTGTATCGTACAAGCTACTTTCCTCACTGCAGACCAATCTTATCATGTTCCAAAATGAGAAAGGATTGAATCTGAGGATCTACCTGGAATCTTTCTGATGATGGGAGTTTACTCTAGATCAGGGGTGACAAACTCATGTTGTTCAGCAGCATCACGTGACATATCAGGACTTTTTTTCCCCTCCACTATACTGGGCGTGGGTATGGCCAGTGCATGATACATCTGGCCCATGGGCTGGGAGTTTGACAGCCCTGCTCTACATCATCATCTTGCAATACCCTTTTGATTGATTTATGGGTGGCCCTGCTAATAGACGTTTTACGTAGCAGTTCCACAAATGTCACAGGTAGAATGTCACAAGAGCAAGGGGTGTAAATCATTGTGCCTATCAATCAGGTTCCAAATGAAAAGTGTAAAGACATAAAAAAACAAACTTTCTAATAAATTGTGCACACCAGTCCCTTCAACAAAGGGAACAAAGGAAGAAAACTGTGACTTCTACACTTGTGTTCAATATCAGGACACAAGTACCAAAAGGTGAAGAGTGCATCATGATGTTGCCACATACATTTCTTCATTACTTCTTTTTTTCATCATTGTGGTTTATAAGCAAATTCCTATGAATATGTGTAACGGGAACATATATAAATGACATTGATTCAGTGTGAAAAATTTGATCAGTAGATCTAACTTTATTTCTGTCTATAAATATATTAGAGTTATGGACTTAACTCTTGAAATAAATAAATTCCAAACAATATTTAAGCTTGTAATGGAATTTTTCTTTCTTTTTTAATCATTATCTTTATTAAAAATATTTTTAATTTATGGATTTATTGACATCTCTGTCTGTACTCAAATTTCAAATATAAACTGCTGAATTACATTTTAACACATAAATTTTGACATTTGGTTGTGAAACAACACTCCTCAGTCACAATCCCATTGGTCTCGTATCCCATTACGATAAAATTGTGTGATTTCACCATATGGAGGTAGTTTATTTAGATTCTTCTCTTCTGAAACCATACATTTGGTCTAGATCAGAGTTTCCCAATGCTGAGAATTTTAATAATTGCCAGGGAATTCTGAGTATTGAAGTCCACACATCTTCAATTGAAGTTCCCAAGTTTGGTTCAGATGAATAATGAATAATATAACCTTTTAACAAAAATGTTTGAATCTCTCCACAGAAACTTCTTCAGCTTCAAAATTTCAATACACTGATGGCTGTTGTAGGAGGCCTAAGTCACAGTTCTATTTCACGTCTGAAAGAAACTCATTCTTATCTTTCTTCAGAAGTTACCAAGGTGTGAGAGTAAATTCACATTTCATTTCTACATAGAGAAAAATGTACCACTACAAATGATTTTTTAAATATCATATACTTTTTTTCCACTGAAGTAAGGGAGATTGAAAATATGGATGTTTCTTATCCTGAATCATATGAATCAGCCATTGGTCCATCTGATTTAATTACTGGCAGGATATTACCATGATAATAGGGGATGTCTTTTTTTAAAAAAAATGTAAAGTTTTCTAAACTTGGATTTTTTAAAAGCAGTTTATGTATTCATACATAGAACTATGGCTCTTCATCAAATATATACAGGAATCAATCATCTGGCTTATTTTTGCAATTGGATAATGATTCCCTTTACAAAAAAAGGTAGATTTCTAGTCCTCCGGTGTAATTTTTCTAAATTCCCTCTTAATCAAAACAAAACCAAGAATGTTCTTGCTGATTCTTGCTGGTTCTTGCCTCCTTTGCAGGATTGGGATGAAATGACTGAACTGGTCTCTTCCAATGGAAACTACTGCAACTACCGCAAAACATTTGCAGACTGTGTCAACTTCAAAATCCCCATCTTAGGAGTCCACTTGAAGGATCTAATAGCAGTTCATGTAGTTTTTCCAGACTGGATCAATGAGGACAAAGTCAACCTTGTGAAAATGCAGCAGCTTTCAGTCACTTTGAGTGAGCTGGTAGCCCTGCAGACTGCATCCCACCATCTGGAGCCAAATATGGATTTAATTAATCTGCTGACGGTAAGATTAATATGCCTTCTGCAGTGCTACTTGAGGATTATTCAGAAATTTCTGCTGATGTACTGTGGAGGTACTCGTAATATTTTGGTGGTATGGATACATAATACAGTACCATACTGTAAACCTGAGTTGATCATTTGTATATTTTTAGCCCAGTTTAATGACTGGTAGTCAAATTTAAGCTTTAAAAAGTGTAGCCAGACTTTGCTTTAAGGACTTCCTTCATCTATATTCAAAACAGTCTCAGAGGTCCTATCCAGAGATCTACCATCAAAATCAAATAGACCGATAGTCATTATAGACTGGGCCTTCTCAATTATGAAGTTCCCTTGTATCTGCTTTATGTATAGACTTTCAAACAAGTATTTTAAAAAACAATTTTCTCAGCAGCTTATTCCTAATAAAGTTTTGGTGTTGTTGATCTGAAATGCCTCTGAAAGATCTTTAGAAAACCCTGCTGGTCTTTAGTTTGGTTTGATTATTGTTTGGTTTACACTGGAATTGTTTTATATGTTCACATATTTTTATGGAAGTTGTGTTGGGAAAGCTATACCTTGCTTTGTTTTTACGATGTCAAATTAAGCAACAGAAAAATATTGGGCTGAGAGATCAGTCCAGATCACAATCTCTTATAAACTTGATTGGAACAATTGCATCTTGTAATTGTAATTTATTTTAATACAGTATGTTCAAAGATTAGAAGCTTGCTTTATCTCTTCTGAAATTTTGAACCACAACTAGAATGCGGAATGCTTTTCGGATCAAGGAAGAATCTTCTGGTTAGCAAAGTTTTTGTTATTGCAAGAGAGGCATAGAGAGAAGCTCTTTAAATTGAAACTCCCTGTGTCTAATATAACAACACAAACTTTTATCAGTCATGCTTCTAAAGTAGTTTGTCGTTGTTATAACAAATGCTTCTTTCGTGAATAGCCAGAAAAAAAAAATGAAAAAACAAGTACTATGTACCAGGGTTCTATCTCTGTTTTCTCTTTAAAATGTTGGGAAGGGGGCAGGTAAGCATTCACTTCTGAATTAATATAAATGTTATAAATTTTGGGGTATTGTACCTAGAAACCATGGGATGCTGAACTCTTCAGTGTGGTTTTACTGTTTTGTAAGAAAATTATTTTCCTTCAAGTTCTGATGATCAGAGATTAGTAAGCAGATGATAAACACTATGTTTTGAACACTATGAAATACTAAACAGCCCCCAAACTGTTGAGTAGCCCTCAATATTTTGCACTAAAACTGTTTTTTATTCAAATTAAGAACAGGGTCCTGTATTACATATTCCTCTTTCAGTGTCATTCTGATTTTCTGTTGGTCATATTGTTGCACTTTAATGGGTTTTTTTTTCTTCACTGTAGGTTTAGCCAGAGTGAAATAACTATAACAAGTGTATTTAAGGGAAAGTTAGAATGAAAGAAGATTGCCAGCAGTTCTCCTTACTACAGCAGTCTAAATGCTGGCAATGATTCTTAATATTGTTGGGCTCTCTCCCAATTTTTTTAATATAATTTATTATGTAATGGGTTGAGAGCATCTTTCAGATTTGATTAAATTTTAACAAGAGCAGCTGTAATCCACTACTTTTTTGCAGCCACAGTTATTGCTAACATCTCCAGAACTTTATTTTAGTTTAAAAGATAAAAATAAACAAGCACACACATACTCATGCATATATACCTACTTATAGAAGCATGGTTTAAAAAAAATCAATATCCTTTATGAAAATAAAATAAAAATAGGATATTTATCATGTGCTCTTGTTAGAAACAGCCAGCTGAGTTAGGTGAAGGAATAATAGTTGAAACAGGAGCACTATCCAGCTCTCTCCCTACACCTGTTGCTCCAATAGTCTCTACCACACTGTTCAGTCCCTTCCTTGGATGTTTTCCCTGTGCCATTAAGTAGTGCCTTAGTAATGGGTGATCATGGCAGCCAATGTACAATTCACCTCCCCAGGGTGATGACTGAAGGACAACCAGCAAAGCAATACTGTGCTTTGGAGAGCTATACAGCAGGTTCTGACTAGTTCTGGAGAATTGGTAGCAGAAATTTTAAGTAATTTGGAGAACCAGCAAATACCATCTCTGACTGGCCCCACCCCCACCTATTCTCTGTCTCCCAAGTCCCAGCTGATTGGCTGGGTCTTCTTTTGTTGCCCTGCACAGGAGAATGGAGCTGGAAAGCAGGTTAGTGGGATGGGGAGGGGAATGGGATTTTGCAGTAACCTTCCCCCAGGAGTGGGGAAGGAATGGAGATTTTGCAGTATCCTTCCCCTGGAGTGGGGTGGGAATGGACATTTTACAGTATCCTTCCCCTGCCACGTCCACCAAGCTACACCCACCAAACCACATCACGCCCACCAAGCCATGCCCATAGAACCTATAGTAAAAAAAAAAATGAATCCCACCACTGATCCAATGTACAATTCACCTCCCCAGGATGATTGCTGAAGGACAACCAGCAAGGCAATACTGTGCTTTGGAGAGCTGTACAGTTTAGATGCAATGAAATCAATTCCTGGAGCAGTGAAAGTAGGGTGTTTGGTCCCAATTCACTGTCTATACCTATCTAATGTTCAACTGGGCTGTTTGGTTTCATTTGGTCTAATGGGAGAAGTAGTTGGGGTTCAGGATTCCATGCGTAAAGGAAAGAGTCCCAGCTTAAAGGATTAGTTTAATCATTGGAGAGCTTTGCTGCCCTTGTGACATCCAGACATTTTGCCAATGAAGTGTCTGTCTTCTCCTGGTCATAGAAAACCTGTTGCTCTAATAATTTTTTAACAAGATGACTAAAATTAATTTTAACTGACATCATTAAACATTTGTCACTTACTTTTGGTAGCGCCAATGGCCATTGCTAGACTGGAACCACAACAGTGACATTTTTAAATAGAACATTTGGTTCTTGTTCCATTCAGTAACTGGTTAGGCCTATAAAACTCAAAGAATTTGGGATCTGCTAGATGAATTACTGCTGTCTGCTGTATGAATCTAACAAACATTCAGGCATGATCAACAGGTCTTCTCCAAATCTATTCCCATTTGAAATTAAGAAGACAATGGAAAAAGAATCTTCTTGGCTATGGGTCTCATATTTGTAGCATCCTCCCCTTTTTTTAGCCACCATCTTAAAATCTTTTCTATTTGAGCCATTTTATTTGCAGCACTATTATTTTTTTACGTTTTTTAAGGCTTCTTGTGATAACAATTGCTTCCATGATTTTATGGAATTTCTCTCTGAATGCTATTTATTTGTTATTTGACCATGTGCTGCTGTAGACCTTTATCCTAGTAAATCTATGAAAGCTGCAATTGTTTGGCAGTAGGATTACTTCCAACTGAACCTGCTAAGGAAGCTACTGCAAATAAAAGGAAATAAGCAGGGCTGATCATTAGCATTGCACATGGTGTTTAAGATTGCATATACCCATCTGATAAAAAGTTGTTTCATTATTTATTTAAATTATTTATATTGCCATCCATCTTACAACACTGAATCTGGCAGGTGTACAAAGATTAAAACCATCATAATGGTATAAAATGGTGCCCCAGTTAAACAACCCCCAGAACAAAATCATAGTATTCACAAAGCTGACCTATCTGCCTGACCTATAAGTGTGGAGAAACAAGATAAGTCTTCAGAGATTTATGAAAGGCTATAGCACGGTTGGGGCCCTCTGGATCTCAGTGGGTTCAGCTACAGAGAAGGCACAACTGCCAGATCCATGATGGCATTATTGAATGGAGGGGTTCTAAAACATGGTCTTCCTTTTAAGCCTAGAGAATGGAGGAAAGATGGTCCCAGAAATAGCCTGCTCCTATGCCATATAGAATAGAATAAATGGTAATCATCTGGAAACCTACTGGGAGCCAGTGCACTCATGAAGCTACACGTTCTATGAGAATATCAAGAGCGGTCAGAAACTTCAGATGGTCCAGAATGCTGGTGTGTGGGCACACACCAGTATTCTGGACCACCTGAAGCTTCTGAATGCTCAGCTCAATGTAGAGGGCATTTTTCTAATTTAAATGGGAGATAGCTAAGATATGGTTCACCATGAGCCAGGCTTCCCGGTCCAGGGAAAGATGCAACAGGTGTACTAGATGAACCTGTGTAAAAGCCCACCTGGTGTGGCTACCCCCTGCTTTTGAATAAAATCTGTGAGAGTAGGAAAACCACCCAAGTTGCACACCAATTCTGAATGGAGACGTTTGTCCTCCTTCAAAACTAAAGATGGGAAATCTCCAGGACTGAGGGCCTTAAAACCTAGAGCCACTCAGTTTTTCCAGAATTAAGTTGAAGCCTGTCCTCCTCCATCCAGATCTCCACAAACTCTAAGCACCTTTTTTGCAGTTAAATAAATCAGTTTTCACAAATGGGCATTTTTTTGCTGGAAAACAAAAGTAAACACCAGAAACTGGCAAGAAAGACCAAAAATTACAGTCACATGACCAAAAATGCTGCAAATGGCCATAAATGCGAACTGGTTGCCAAGCACCCAATGCAGAGGAGGGAATGCAACCATCACAACTTCAAAAACAGGTTGTAAGTTGCTCTGGAAAGGTTCTTGTAACTTTTAGCTGCTAAGTGACCAGTTGTTGAGCAAGGACTACCTGTACTATGTTGCTGCTTTTTTTTCCCAGGATCATCCTTTATTTACATTACCTATTCTCTGTTCCTTTCCTACTGTCAAATGTTGCAGTCTGGAATATAAACTCTGATAAAAAATTAAAAATGTGATTATATTTATATATACCGTATATGCCGGCGTATAAGACGACCCGGCGTATAATACGACCCCCCAACATTTCCACTCAAAATATAGTTTGTTATATACTCGCCCCTTCCGCATGCCTTCCACTTTTGCACTTTTTTTTTTTTTTAGGCACTTTGTCTATCGGAATGATCTCGGTGAAGCCGAAAGGAGCAGCAGCTTCTCCCAGCTCCCAGGAAACGAGGCTCGCACGCTGGGCTCCGCTGAGGATCGGCTGGGGCTGTCAGGAGTTGCACCGCTGGCGCGCTCCAGCTCTCAGTCCCGCGTTGCCTCGGGAAGGGAAAGGCAAAAAGGAAGAGCCGCGGCGGCGCTTGCAATGGCAGCAGCGGCTCCTGGTTTTGCCTTTCCCTTCCCGAGGCAACGCGGGACTGGAGCCGCGGAGCCGCGCCAGCGGTAACAACTCCTGACAGCCCCAGCCGGATACCTCAGCGGAGCTCGGGCGGTGAGCCTCGCTTCCTTGGGAGCTGGGAGAAGGCTGGCTGCTCCTTTCGGCTTCACGGGATTCGCTTCCACGGTGCGCAAAAGTGCCTCAGCCGGGCAGCCGCAGTGCTTCCCAATTACTATTTGCCGGGCGTATAAGACGACCCGGCATATAAGACTACCCCCCAATTGGAGGCATCTTTTTCAGGGCAAAAAGTCGCTTATACGCGCAAATACGTATATGTATGTATGTATGTATGTATGTATGTATGTATGTATGTGTGTGTGTGTGTATATATATATATATATATATATATATATATATATATATATATATATATATATATATATATATATATATATATATGGTATTCGGCTTGGTTCGGGTATTTTCCCACGCCATTGTAGTTGTTCTTTTAAAGTTGTAGCAACGTTTCAGCAGAATCTCATCTGCCATCATCAGGCTTCTGTATTGTGTCCGTCTGTGAGTCAGACTTTTACAGTGGTTTCAGATTTAAATTTGGGGCAGCCTATTGCTGTGCCAGAATGGTTTTTTCTTCATCCTGATTGGTTGGGAGTCTTGGTCTGTGTTTATTGGCCTCGAGTTTGCTGTGTTCTGCTTGATTGGTGTCTCTAATATCTTCTGTCTGTTTTTTGGCTCTTTTTGTATCTTGGTTGGGTGGCAGCATTGTGTTACTTTATTGGAGGCCTTTAGTGCAGCTTGGCTTCGGGTAAATGGACGGCTATCATTAGTTAGGAAGCTGGCTTTCATCTGGGTGCCTGGTTGGGGTGTGTTTGAGCTGGGGGGATCTGTTTGTGCCCAGGTGTTTGCCTGGCTTGTGGTGTGGAGATTTTTTTGTTTGTGAGTGCAGGCTTCCAAATGATTGACAGCCTGGTGGAATCACCTCTTCTATTCATGCTTTCTGGTCTTTTTTCAATCTCTATGGCTTCTCTGATGACTCTGTGGCTAGGGTTTTCCATAGTGGCCAGGGTTTTGGTGCCATTGAAGTTGATGCTATGACCTGTGGCTTCCATGTGTTGGACTAGTGAGGAAGTGTGTTCCAGCTTTTTGACTGCATTTTTGTGTTCATCCAGGCGGGTACTTATTCTTCTATTGGTCTGTCCAATGTATGTGGCTGGGCATGATGCACAGGGGACTTCGTATATGCCTTGGTTTTCCAGGTCAATTTTATCTTTGGGGTTTCTAAGGATGGCTGCTATTTTTCTGTCTGTTTTGAAGGCAGTCTTGATGTGATGTCTGTGCAGTATCTTACTGATTTTGTCTAAGTTTTCGCGGGTACTTACATGTATGGTATTCAGCTTTGTTCGGGTATTGAATACCATACATGTAAGTACCTGCGAAAACTTAACATACATACATACATACATACATACATACATACATACATACATACTTCAGCTTTGTTCGGGTATTTTCCCACGTCATAGTAGTGGTGCTTTTAAAGTTGTAGCAACGTTTCAGCAGAATCTCATATATATATATATATATACATATTTATATTTTAATTATATATATATAAATTATATATATTTAATTTATATATATATATATATATATATATATATATATATATATATATATATATATATATATATATATATATATATATATACAGTATATATAAATGTGTGTGTATATGTACATATGTGTATATACACACCTACATACATACATGCACAAAATGAACAGTATTTTATTTATGACTTTGCCAATTCTTAGTGAAAGGTGTTCAAGCTCAGATCATTGACAGAAAGACCAGAAGGAACAAATTACTTTTAGAGTTGTCTTATTATATCTCATTCTTAATTGACCTGTTCCGAAAATATGCAAATGCCTGGAAAGCCCCAGTTGTTTTTACAGTTGAATGAACATATGTGAACTACAATCTTTTAGAAAATTTCAGATTGAAACTAACTCAGGAAATGTGTTTTTAAAGATGCATTTTAAAACTAGGTGAGAGGTAAGAGAGGTACTTTTCATCCCAAGAGTATCTGGCGTTTTGATCAGAGTCAGAGGGTTAAAAGGCCTCAAGTGCTATTTTATTATATGGAATTGTTTCTATGTTTCTGAGCAGAAGCCATATATACCCCGCTAGTTTATCAGACTCCAGGTCCTTTCTGACATTTATAATTTCCAATATGTTTTCCTTAATTTCTTTAGATGTTTAGGATAACTATGTGCCATTGTTTTTCTATTGAGCCTTACAGTAGGGTGAGACATCTTATAGTCCTTCAAGTCTGGCCTCTCTGATTTATTCATTAATGTCTTGTTAAAATAGGCTTCTGGTTGGGGGGGAGGCATTGGGGAAATAAATGAAAGAAGTAGTAGAAAACAAATGAAAATTACAAACAGAAAATGGGGCTACCTAAATCCTTTGTAAATTCTGTAAGGAGACAAGGTATTCCTTACCTAATACATACATCCCTTACCTTGAAGTCGGCAGAGATGACATACAATTATTCTTGAAAGTAAACATCTAGAAAGAAAAAAGGAAGGCACATTGAAAATGATGCAGTAAATGTCACAAAAGATGTAAAGTCCAATAAATTAGCAGGCTATACTTCCCACCCAGATATATAGAAACAACTGTACCTAATAAGCTGACATTTGGGGGGCCTTCTTTCTTTCTCCCCCCACAATCAAATTGCCAAGGATAATCTTCAGGTTAGAAAAAAAAATAGGGAGGCATGAAGCAGAGTAAATGCTGTACAGGTAGCTCTCAGCTTGTGACAGCAAATGGGACTCATTGCTAAGCAATGTGGTTGTAAAGCAAGACATTGCAGTCTTGGTTGTTGCCGTTAAGTGAAGACCATAGGGGGTCATTAAGCAAGGACTTGTATGATTAAGACTTCTGATTTCCTGCTAGCTTCCCCGTTGACTTTGCTTATGGGAAGCTGACAAGGAAAGCTTGTTTATGACTACTGAGATTGGCCAACAAAGCAGCTTTTGTTTTGGCAGCAGTACTTTCCTCTCCTGCAAACGTGAAGAAGCCTGATGTGAGAAGCCTCATGTGATTATGACACGATCAACTATTAAGTTGAAATCACACACAAACACACGCACATCAGTTTCTGCACAACTAACTCCCAGTTTCTTGACATGGTTCCCTCCTGGAGTATTAATGTATGTCAAATTTACAAACGTACTTTGTAGATTTATATTTTGTTTCATGCATTGAATGACGGCAAATGGGTCATGGGTGGGAAGAGACGAACTGTCCGCAACTGCTTCTTTTAAGAGTGGTGTTCCTATAACTGAAACAACTATTAAAGTTTATTGTGACATATATGTTTTTTAAGGTATTAGATTAGTTGCAATAATTAATATATGCTATGTTTACTTTTATTTGACTTTCAGCTTTCACTGGATCTCTACCACACAGAAGATGATATTTATAAGCTTTCACTGGTGCTAGAACCTAGAACATCTAAATCAGTAAGTAAATACAGCCATATCCTACTATTTTATTGTTATTTTTTCATTGTATTTTTGAATTTTTTCTAGAGGGGCATACTGAGCCCCCTTAAATCTAGATTTCGAATTCTAAGAGCTCTAAGCAGGAGAATTTCATTTCATTTCACTAATTCTGTAGAGCAAGAATTCTCCCACACAACCTTCCCACATCAGCCTTATATTTTAGAGATTGTTGCTGTAACATCTCAGAAATGTAATTTCTTAAGGCATATCTTAATTTAAAAAGACACTTTTTAAAAGTATTATAAACATGATGTCACTGTTTAAGCATATAAAAGACTGTCATAAGAAAGAAGATATGAATTTCCATGGTCATAGAATCTAGAAAGAGAAATAATAGATACAAGTAGCAGGTGCTTTGATTTTATTTAACTGTAAAGTAAAAATCCTGTCAGTAGACTCTGTACAACAGTGGAACTACCTAACTGCAGATGTTGTGAGTTCTTTACCTCTGAAGATTTTCAAGAGCCCCTTAAGGAAGTGTATGGAGATTCTCAGCCATCCAGGTCATGGTTGTCCCAAAGATGTTTTTTTTTCAAGAGGCAACTGGACTTTCTGGTTTTTCTTTTAAGACATTTCGCTTCTCATCCTGGAGCACCTTTGGGACCCCTTAATTGGCTTTACTGTGCATGGCAGAAGGTTAAACTGGATGATCCTGGTGGCCCCATCCCAAATGTAGAGACTGAATAGGAAAGAACTATTATGCAAAATATAGTTGTTTAATTTGTCACTTTGGCTTGTGTGTATTTCTCTCTGTCTCTCTGTGTGTGTACTTAAAAAAAAAGCTCTTCAGAAATCTTCCAGAAAATCAGTTGCTCCTGGCACTTCATTCATACTGAAAATTTTAAAAATGCTTCTCTGTTTTGTTTTGTTTTCATCACAGCCTGCCTCTCCAACAACCCCTACAAAGCCAGGAGTACCCCTTGAGTGGGCATCTGGTGTAATACCAAAGCCTGACCCAAGTATTATTAATAAACATATCCAAAAGCTAGTTGATGTGAGTATTGGCAGTAGAATTCCAATTTATTTTCCTATCTTCTCACCTATCTCACGAATGCATGAATGTTCTGTATTCTCTAATTCACTCCACCATATTCAATAGTTTTTAATTGACTATAATTGTATTAGTGGTGTAAAATTAACTTTTACTTTCGTAGAGCACTTAATTAAATAAAAAAAAAGTTAGGTCATGCGCAAACAAGCAGGGCTTTCAGTAGTTTCCAAATCTGAAATCTCATGTACAAAACCAGAGTTTATGTCATTACGCACGATGTGCATATATACGCACATATGCATATATACACCTTCAAGTCAGGGTCGACTATTGGCGATTCCCTGGACAAATCCTTGCGGTATTCTTGGAAAGATCTCAGAAGTGCTTTGCTATTATTTCTTTCCTAACTGAAACAGAGTGACTGGCCCAAGGTGGCTTCATGCCTAAGACAGGACTAAAACTTACAGTCATTTGTTTTCTAGCCTGGTGCCTTTAACCACTGTACCAAACTGACTCTTAAATATTATAGAGGCACACAATTTGCCTACTGAAGAATATGTGGCATTTGGTTAATGCATTTGTCAAGCTCCTGTCCCACCAATTAACAACAATGGAATTCAGAATGAACTTTCAAAATAGAACACTGACTATTCCAACTTTGGCTGTTTTACCTTAGGTGACAAAACAGTTGCATGTAGCTTCTCTATGCAGCATTGTAGCATACCCTAACAGAAGTTAAATTTGGTTTAGTGCCTAAAGAGTGCAGTGTTGAATCTAGGTAGTTTTTTTTTTCTGGGAAGTGACTTTCCCAAATTCCAGACCATCCCGAGAAAGCTCTGCTCCTGGAAGACCCCTGCCAAATTTCAGTTTCAAAGGCATCAGATTAGGAATTTGATGTTGAATTGGGAGCAGGTTGCATAGATGAGCCTGCTGGAGTAAAGGCTGGATAAATTTGCCTCAAATTATATTGAATTTGCCTAGCATTGCTCCATATTTAATTATTCCTCTCTCAGTCTTTTTCTTGTTTAATAATTTAATTGTTTTAATTGGTTTTTGTGTTTGATTTTAATAGTTGGTTGTATTATTTGCTGCCCTAGTCACCTTGTGTGAAATGGGAGGCCATGTAAATTTAATCAATAAATAAAATGAATTAAATAACGTGAATGAATTCTATATTATAACATATGGAGTCTCCTGTTTTACTCTCTTGTTCCTTATTTCATGGCACAGTTTAGGTATGGGTGATATTCAAAGTTCTTTAGACCAGGATCTAAAATTATCTAATTTTATCTGCTGTCATGTCTTTTTATATTTCTATATGAGTTATGGTAGGCATAAAAGAGCTAGTTTGCTCTAGTAGTTTAAGGCACCAGGCTAGAAACCAGGGGATTATGAGTCCTAGTCTTACCTTAGCCATGAAAACCAGCTGGATGACTTTGGACCAGTCAGTCTCTCTCAGCCCAACTCACTTCACAGGATTGCTGTTGTGGGGAAAATAGGAGCAAGAAGTATTAGAGATGCTCACCGCCTTTAGTTGCTTATAAAAATGATAAAGATGGAATATTAATATTAATAATAACAATAACTTACTGCACTTCCTTTTATTCAGCTGTTAAGTGCATTAATAACTATATTATTTATAGTTTATTTTAGGATGCAGCCCTCTGCTTTGTTGTCTATAATCATTTGACATTTTCTTCTCTTTTTCTTATTTCCTTGCATCTTCAGTCTGTTTTTAAGAATTATGACCATGACCGTGATGGCTATATTTCACAAGAAGACTTTGAAAGTATAGCAGCAAATTTTCCTTTTCTGGACTCATTCTGTGTATTAGACAAAGATCAGTAAGTGTCCTGCTCTTGGTATTATTTTCAATGCAACCCTATTCGTGTTTAAGGGCAATTATATTCTTGAGTCTTCCCCCCCTTCACCACCTGCCAGTTTCTGGCTTTCTAAGGCTTGATGGAGTTTATACTTTCTTCCTCCAAGATGCTCTTTTTATGTCCCATTGTAACTTTCAACATTGGTATTTCCTGGTGATCTCCTTACCAACCTGCTATACCTAGCTTAGCTTTCTTGGAACTCAGCCAAGCCAGCTAGGCCCTGCCACTTACATGCACATTTATCAAATGTAAATCCTAATTTTCTCAATCAGGCATCTTCTGAATTACATGTGTACAAATTTGCAATCTTAATTCTGAATATACTTTCAAAAACCGGTGTTCATTTCATGAAGGAAGGCAAATATACAAGTCCTAAGATAATGTTGCAGGATACACATTCTTGTACAGTGGTTGCCAACTGGTGGGCTAGGGACCACTGATGGTCTGCAAGAAAATTTTGGTGGTCCTCAGAGAAATGTTCCCCCCAAAACAATTAATCCAGGCTGCACGGGAACACAAGGCTGTGCCACCCACATGACCTGCCCAACCGCTGGCCCCCACCCTTTGGCCAAGCACAAACCTTACCTTCAGTAGAGCCATGCGAGCTGGAACTGGAAGGTAAGACCAACAGCGGGGGAGAGAAATCCTCCCTGGGGTGGCTTGCTGACATTGGTGGGAAAGTCGGTCCCATATTCCTGAGCTGCAGTAGTCACAGGACTGGCCCTTTGGTCATCCAGGAGCAGCTCCTCCAGTCTATGGCAGGCCGGTGCATGTGGATGGAGGAGCAACTGCTCTGGGACGATCAAAGGGCCAGTCCTGTGACTACTGCAGCTCAGGAATATGGGACTGACTTTCTCACCAACGTCAGCAAGCCACCGTCAGTCTAAATTCATATTAGTGGTCCGCGGGATTTAAAATTATGAGTTTGGTGGTCCCTGAGGTCCAAAAGGTTGGCGACCCCTGGACTACTAGAGAGAAGTTCCCTGAGGATGGGCTCCAACACCAGTCCAAAAGCTTGGAAGACTAAACCTCTGATCCCAGTGATCAACCCAGCTTGGATCCTGCAACATTTATTTCTTTTAAATTACCTCCAGCTTTTCAATAATGGTCAGGATTGGTATTACTCGTTCTCTTTCTCAGTCATCATCTCAATACTCCAAGGGACAGATGACTTATACAGGCAGTCCTCACCTTATGACTACCATTGAGACCAGAATTTGTGTTGCTAAACAAAGCAGTTGTTAAGTGACTTGTGCCCAATGTGATGATCTTTTTTGCCACAGTTGTTTGGCAAATCACTGTAGTTATTAAATGAATCACACTGTCATTAAGCGAATTCATCTTCCCCCTTCAATTTGGCTTGTCGGAAGCTGGCTTGGAAGGTTGCAAATTGGGATCACATAACCTGGGATGCTACAACTGTAGTAAGTACATGCTGGGTACCAAGCATCTAAATTCTGACCAAATGACCGTAGGGATTCTTCAATGGTCATAAGTGTGAGGATTGGTCAAAAGCAGAGGTGGTATTCAGTAGGTTCTGACCAATTCTGGAAAACCAGTAGCGGAAATTTTGAATCGTTTGGAGAACTGGCAAATTCCACCTCTGATTGGCCCCGCCCCCATCTATTCTCTGTCTCCCAAGTCCCAGCTGATTGGCTGGGTCTTCTTTTGTTGCCCTGCAGAGGAGAACGGAGCTGGAAAGCAGGTTAGTGGAGTGAGGAGCAAAAGGGATTTTGCAGTAACCTTCTCCCAGGAGTAGGGAGGGAATGGAGATTTTACAGTATCCTTCCCCTGCCATGCCCACCAAGCCAAGCTACTCCCACCAAGCCACACCCACAGAACCAGTACTAAAAAAATTTGAATCTCATCACTGGTCAAAAGTCACTTTTTTTCAGTGCCATTGCAACTTTGAACCATTGCTAAATGAATGGATGTAAGTCCGGACTACCTGTATTTCCATTTTGCTTTACAGTATCTTTTCTTAGATTATTTAATACAAATGGATGAATGAATCACAGTCTGAACCTTGAATCTATTAGCTCCCAAGGAAAACATATGGAAAAGTAATTCACGGTCAGCATTACCCATATCAACTTGTTAAGGGGTGGTGGCGGGGGAAATATGTCAAATGTTGGGTCCAAAGCTCTGCCAGCAGGAGTGTTCCTGTGCAAATTTCTGCTTGGAACTTGGCCAAAAAGAATCAGAAGGTTTTGAAACCATATTTGTTGAAATACCACCTTTCAGAAATTGGAGAAATTAACCTCTTTGGAAAAAAAAGCCTGAATTCTGTTGTTTTCTGTAGCATGGTGATGATTGATTTCCCCTTCCCTTCCTGACATTGTTCTTTTTTTAAAAAAACAGGGATGGTCTTATCAGCAAAGGAGAAATGATGGCATATTTTCTAAGAGCTAAATCACAGCTACAGTGTAAAATGGGACCAGGTTTTATACATAACTTCCAAGAGATGACCTATCTTAAGCCAACTTTCTGTGAACATTGTGCTGGATTTGTAAGTATACAGTGGTGGAATAGGAAGATTAAGATGGGTTAAAGGGTAAATAATAGTACCATCATACTTGATCCTGCCCTATTTTAAAACCTGAATAATGTTCAATACACACACACACACACACAGAGAGAGCACAAACATAATACGAAAAAGTAGGCCAGGTGTTTGTTGTCTGAGTGTGTCTCCATGTAGTTTTATGGTTGGTGAAACTGGTTTTACTTCACTTGTTTATCTGTTTTTCCACTATTGCTGTTTTCCATTTTTCTGATTGAATCAGAATTGAGCTGGAAAGGACCTTGGATATCTTCTAGTACTTCTAGACCAGGGATGTCAAACTCTCGTCGTCATGGCCGCGTGACATGACATATTGGGACTTTTTTCCCCTTTGGTAAACCGGGCGGGGGCATGGCCAGCATGTGATGCATTCGGGCCCGTGGGCTGAGAGTTTGACAGCCCTGTTCTAGACAGTAATAAGAGGGAAGCAGAATGATTGCACAATGCCTTTCATCCCCATCAGGGAGACTCGGGGGTTTTATCGTTAAAGATAACAGAATTCAATGGTGCAATCCTGTACATAAGTACTGAAAGGAGGAAGCTTCACCCGAGTTGAGTGTGCCTTCTTCCAGATAAGTCAGTAAAGGATTGCAATCTTGTTGGGTGTGTATGTGTCCATTTTTAATATTATTGCAGGGTAGCAAAACCAAACTCTATGGTGCATCAAGGTCTCTGAAAATGGGTTTAACCGAAATGCAGAAACAGGCTCTGGTGAAGAATCTTCTGCTGATTCACCGGGAAAACAGTTGTGTGTGATCTGTTGAATCAGTTCTGTGCTGGTTCATTCGTGGGCAATGGAATGTGTGGGCAAAGTCTCACAGTTGAATGGATAGTTCTTTCTAACAGGAAGGGTGTTGAGTGGAGTAATTTCCTGTTTGTGCTTTTGTAGCCATTGTTACTACGTTCATAAGGAGGTTGTGTTCCTTCCGGCTTTCTTTTTTATTTCTTTTGTCTTTAATTACAGCTCTGGGGTATAATCAAGCAAGGCTACAAATGCAAAGGTACTGTAAATCATGCATAGCCACTTCATTTCTAGAGTTTGATTTTTTTTTTGATTGCTGGCAAAATGCCATTCAATACATTTTTGCATTCAGGTTAATCTGAATAAATGTCATCCTGTGCATGCTTATTCCTCTGCTACGCTTCTGAATTACATCCAATTTTGTTGCTGCAAACATATAACTTTTAACTAATAGTTCACTCCTGACCACTAGTTCTTTGGGAGAAGCAGAAAAATGGAGCATTCTCACCTGCCTGCCTGCCTCTTTGCAATTTTCCATGCTCCTGGCAATTTTCCAGGCAATTTTCCATGCATTTGCCCATAAATCTTATTAAGGAACTAGAGCATAATCCTTTCTGCTCAGCTTTAGAGTCCATACAGAATACTGCATAATTTAATTTTCCCAACATATATAAATAATCGGTGCTGCTTCCCTTAACAGCAGCCTGCAGCTGAGATTTAAAATGCTTGAATACATTACATCTGGCAGTATAAAGGAGCCATGACCAGCAGAAATAGCTGGTAGTCAGGATTGGGAAAATGCATTTTAGAGGGGAAAGAACATGCCAGATGTCATATGGTCTAATAGTTGCGGCAATCAAAATACTGATAGGCCAGACTACTTATGTTGGTCTGCTATTTTTACAGGTTCCTCTTACTAACATTTAATGGCATTAAACTCCCATTAAATTAACTGGGATTCAAATATGCTTTACTTTAACTACCTTGCAATGCTGTCTATTTTGCTTATATTTTTATACTGAAAATGAACTGATCTTATCCAGTTGAGAAATTGGTTATTTGAAAGCAATTGATATTCTGAGACAGGTGGGAATGTGAGAAAGAGATTTTAAAGTAAGGAATAAATCTATGCGTAGAACTCTTACTTTTGGACTGAAGAGGTAGTAATCAGTTTTTAATCTTTTTTTTCTACCAGTTTTCTTCTTCATTTCATATTACATGCTGCTCCAGTACATAACCATGAGATTCCAAACATACTTTCTCCATAGCAATATTTGTATCATTTTGGCAACCTATTCAAGCTGCATTATAAGTGCCAAAAAGTTGGAAAGAGCAAATATGTCTGCTGTTATGTCATAGCCATAGGAATATTCCCAATACCCCTTTCGGTGTCATACTGCATGTTCTGTTGCCATGCGTATAATATCAGTTATCCAGGGTTTTTACTTTTGAGTTTTGAAAAAGTTTTACAAATGCAAATTTTATGCTGGCCTGCCTCATTTTGGAAATAGCAGTTTACCAAAACTAACTATTTTTTATTCCTTTGCTGGTGATTTACTCCAGATTGTGGTGCCAACTGCCACAAACAGTGCAGAGATCTGCTAGTTCTAGCTTGTAGGAAATTTGCCAGGGGGACTTCACTGAATAGTGGTCACGGTTCTTTGCCCAATAGTCCATCACTGCCTGGAGGTAAGAAATGACACCATATTTCATGGCTCATTGTTTAACCCATGCTTTTCATGCCTCAGCAGTATTTGAAATGAGTGTCTCGAATGCACTAATTATTGTCCTTGTGAAATAATGAGCTTTTGTTATGATTTGAGATGGCCCTCTTATTTAGCTTGCACAGTTGCAAAAGAAAGCCTGAAATTATTTTAATGGGGTATATCCTCCCTGGGCTCAATCTGCATAGTTGATTATTCCAGTTCTCCCACTCCTGGCTAAGGATACATTACTATACCAGAGCACTCATCTGTATTTGGCAACAACTCAAAAGTCCTTTAGAGATTGCATACAAGTTTCATCATCACTGTCCCATTTCATATGGAACTCCTGCTGTCGATATAAGGATTTGTGTAGTTGCTGCTTGCAGGTATGCTGAAATCAGGCCCAGTATCTGAAACAAAGAGTTCAATTTTTGTTTAGGGTCAATTATGTCACAACAGTAATTGACTATTTGTGTTTCTTATGTTTACCTAAATAATTTCCAATGTAGTTATCTGCTGTGTGAAGAGATCTCTTTGGGAAAGGTTAAATAAATGGTGGTTTAAAGCACTGGATTTATCTTTGAAAGGCTTACCTTGTTAGGAAGTCCCTGAGAGAGTCAAGCCATCTTAATATGTATTAAGACATTAATTCATGTTAAGACTCTTCGGACATTAAGATCTGCAGAAGAGTCTCTTAGAAACATCTTACATATAATAGACAGGTAACATTGCTGTAGAATGCACTTCCATGGAAAATGTTTCAATTATCCAGGTCAAAGGTGTCCCAAAGGTGCTTTTCAAAAGGCAACATGACTTTCTTGGAGTTTTTTTCTTCCTCAGAAATGCTTCACTTCTCATTTAGAACCGAAGAAGCTTCTTGGATAAGAAGCAAAATGATTTCAAGGGGGGGGGGGGCAAGAAAGTTAAGTTCTCATTTTTTCCTCTTTCAGGAAACTCTATCTGCCCAGAAGATATAAATACTTAAAGAAACCTAAAAGGATATGTTAAGGATAATTTCCTATTAATTAAGCGTTTATAAATTTGGATTTAGTTTATGTGATTTTATCAGATGTGGAAAATAAGTTAGAAAAAGTATGAAATACAAATCTCCTTGTGCAACTTTGCTTTAGTTAGGAAATAAATGTGATTTCCAATTTAATGAAAAGAACAAAAAATAGCAAAACATTTCATGGGTTTGAAAAAACAGGGTTTCCCCCCCCCCCCTATAAGATAGATGCCAACGTGAAGCTTCAAAATGTGCCTGCTTGCTATCTAGATTGATAGTGCAAATCATGGCTGAACATAAGATATTTATTGCTATTGACTGCATTGACCTATTTACGGTTTTGAAAGAAAGATATTCTTTGTAAAAGTATTAACTGAGATTAGTTGGTCTTGAAATTGGTAGGATTATTTGCTTACTAGGAATTTAAATGTTTGATTTTTAAGCAGACAACTTGGAGGTTTCTTGATTTATGTATCAAATGTCACACATTTAATTATTGGTTATTGTAGGTCAGCCTTCCCCAAGTCTATGCTCTATACGCTAGGATTATTTATTGTAGGTTTTGACATATTGAGAGTTGTGGTCTCACACTTCTAGAATAAACCAGATAGCGGAAATAATTAAAACTTTTCTGATTTACCAGTATGATGGGGAGAACTAAAATAGTGTTTAATTCCATCAAAATTGTGGGATGTGAAATGTATATGCATTCCTCAAAGAAAAATGTGTAAATTACAGGTGCGGTATATACTTTCCAGTTCTGAAAGACTTCAAATTACAGAGATGTTTTCATTTTTCCTAGCTGAAACTAATTTGCTATCTAGCCAACATTTGTTCCACATTTGTACTTTACATTGACTTAATTGATTTGCACTTTGTTATATTGCAGTACAAGATGAAGTATTTAAATTCCCCACTGTAACCCCACAAAACCAGGATCTTGATAGCAGAGCAATCACACTTGTAACCGGCTGCTCTCAGAAGATTTCAGTTCATCTCCAGCGGGTAACCACTAGTCAAGCAACTCAGACAGAACCACTGTGGAATGAACCAGGTTGGGGTGATTCAGGATCACACACTTTCCCCAAAATGAAATCCAGGTTCCATGGTAAATCTGGAAAGAATAAAGGTTTTGCAAAATGGGAGAATGAAAAGTCTAACATTCCAGTCAACAGGGACACAACAGTGTGTGTGATGGATCAAAATGGAACAGAGACTCTTCTAGAAAGACAGGAAGTCAAGGTTTGTACTATAAAATTCTTAAGGGTTTAAAACCCTGTTCCTTCTTTCACAGTACACCATAAATTTTAACATGCTGTTTTTGCAACTGTAAACTACAGGGCAAATTATGTCCTGTTGGTGACATATATATGTGGGCACGCCATATACATCAGTGCGACATATAAATTTAATAACCAAATAAGTTCAGGAACTTTTTTCCATTAGATAAAGTAATGTATATATGGAATTGTATGTTTATTGTGTATATCCTCCCTATTATGACAATGTATTTGAGATTGGCCACTGTGTTACATATGATGTGCAGAGATTTTATATTTAGAACTCAATACTCGAGATAAAAATGATTGGTTTGAAGGCTATCTAATGTGGTAGTGTCAGTCTCTGTGAGGTGAGGTGATGGTTGAACCTGTCTTTGAAAGAGGTGGCGTGTGCCCTCTCCTCAGAAAGTCACTGCTGGACTCAACAGTCCAGAACAATTTTCATCCATTTTCCAACCATCTCTTTGTAGAAAAGATTGCTGAATACTATGTAGGCAGTCAGGCTGGGGCTTTAAACGATCCTGGAGGGATCAGATTATGTAAACCCTTCTCAATCACTTTTCATATTGGGGCACATGAGTGAGAAAGCAGTGGTGATAACTGTTGATGATCACTAGTGGAGCCAAGAGGGGTTAGTTGATACATGACCGCCTGTAGGAACTGACAGTGGGTGCCATATTATGGTAGTTCTTCTTTGCCAATGGTTGGTTGCTACGGTATTGGTGGGAGAGGAAAGTTTCTGCCTAAAGCTCCTGAAATATGGAATGTTATAGGGTTCAAATTTCTTACCCCACTTGTTTTAACAGCAAAATGAGGCCACTATATATTTTCGGTGTCATATGCTGCCAAGAACCACTATGGAGTTAAGCAGCCTTATAAATTGTACAGAAATAAATAGTATAATAGAAGCCACCTGATGCACCCATTTCAGACTAAATGGCTGCATGTTAAAAGCTTTCTGCTGACAGAAAATCAGCATGCCAAGGTGAAGAAGCCATATTCTTATCCATAACAGCAAATAAATATTAGTATACAATATAGGTAGATTAAAGCACAGAATCCCTGCATGTTGAACCGATACAATTCAGCCTGGTGATACTGATTTTGTGTCTTTCTTCTTGAAGTATGTATATCAATCTCCTCTAAACAAAACACTGAGAATTGTTTCCTTTGATTTATTATAGGCTTGTTGATTTGCTTCAGAAAATCTGCAGTCAGAAGATAATTCAAGAAAACAGTGTGTGATATTTTATAAATCGCCTGGATATGGCTGAACTTCATACCAACGTTATATTCATCAGATTTTATCACTGGTGACACTTAATGACAAGACTACACTATTTATTTTGTCACACAAATAATTTGATCAATCTTGCACTGATGGAAAACAAAGGAACATTATAACTGCAGAACATCTGCAATTCTGTTGCCAGCAACAGAATCCTGGCTCTGAATCTATCACTACTAAAACCATCACTACCAAAATCATATGGGCTTATCGAAGCATCAGTTATCAAAATTCCTGGATCCAAATTTTGTCAACCTGCCACATCTCCCATTAACTGAAAGCTGATTTTCTTTCTGGAACTAAGAGCTCAGGTTCCCCAGTGGCTACATTCACATATTAGTCATTAGGTTGAGGGTTTTCTTTAAAAAAATTATTTCTCAACACGTATGAAGCTATCTAAATTTTTATATTCAGTTTGTGATAATCCACAATGTGTGCTTGCTATTTAATTCACAGAACTGGATGAAATCATATTATATACTTGGCATACAAAGATTGTGGAGTTTAGGTGGTGTAATTTAGCCTAGCTTTCTTCAATCTTAATATCTGCCAAGTGCAGTTCACAATTCCCATCGTCCCCAGCATGGCTAAGAGCCAACCACACCTGGAAAGCACCAAGCTAAAGAAATCTGAAAGAAGAATAAAAGTTGGTCTTTCACTGTTTCCTAGAATGATGTAAACAAGTATTATGTTTAATTTCATGGTTGTTGGAGCAGTTTTGTGGGATTTTCACACCTTTTAGCAAACTGGAAATAAACACTGGATTTCATAAATAGCAAATGTTTTATTACAGCACATTTGATGAAAATCAGAGTTGACAGAATCAGTATCCTTACCTAGAGATTCAGTAACATTCTGATGTGTCATCTTGCTCAGTACTGTAACTTTGAAAGAGGCCAGCTGCAATCATGCATCTGCTTGAAACATTATCCTGTAGGCTAACTTGTAAATTGCACAGAATCTTGCCACATTATTAATATGTGATATGGCCACAAAAATAGTTATTTCTGTTTTAAAAACATAAAATTAATCGGTGCCTTGACAATATGGATTTCTGCCTATTTAAATCCAAATAACTGGAGTGACTTCAATTTATAACTTATTCTATGTTGCAAAATATAAGGGAACCTTTTTTAAAATTAATATTTAGCAGATTCTATTTCTCTGTAATATCTCTCACTACTTCCACCAAATTATGTAATTCATAAACCTAGGTCTTAAAATTATCCATAAGATTTATCCATTTAAAAAAAAATGCAACATTTTTGCATTATTTGCAAACAACTAAAGTATGGGAAAAAAAGCAAAAAAAGTATGGAACTAAAGTATGGTGCTTACTCTATTGATATTTAAAAATTAGATGTTTTGTATCTTCTCATTATTTTAGCTACTCCTGAGGGGAAAAAAAGAAGTCTAGCTTCTTAACTTTTCAACTTCATTTTTTAACCATCTCTCGACTGACAGATTATTTCTTATACATCATTTAGACAGGCCTATACATGATTATTTTTTGAAATTATAATGATTTCTGGGGGGAAATAAATTTATTGCAGGCAGAATAATTGTGACTTATTTTGGATTTAGATAGGGGCCTGTATGTTACTACATAATTCCCACTGGAGGGGGTTAGGAATAGAAACATATAAATCATCAATTCTGTTTAAAGAGAAGCCTTTTTATATACGTATCTTCCTTCTACCAGTCAGGTACCAATTAACATTCACTTTGCATATCTGTGGAAATTCCCTAGAGTACAATATATATAGAGAGAGACTTTCCATGATATTATCAAGAAAGTGCAATCAATGAGAGACAAGCTCTACACAGGGTTGTTGGTTTGTTTTTTTTGAACCTGCTTATTTTAGTACAGGTACTTCTCAACTTAAAACAGTTCATTTAGTGACCGTTCAAAGTTACAACGGCACTGACAAAAGGGACTTATGACCATTTTTCACACTTGCAACCTTTGCAGCGTGCCCATAGTCACGTGATCAAAATTCAAAGATTCATATTTATGTCCCGGGGGGGGGGGAGGTAACGTGATCCCCTTTTGCGACCTTGTGACAAGTAAATTCAGTGGGGAAGCCAGGTTCACTTAACACCCATGTTACTAATTTAACAACTGCATCTATTCACTTAACAACTGAGGCAAGAAAGGTTGTAAAAGGAGGCAAAACTCACTTAAGAAATGTGTCAATAGAAATTTGGGGCTCAATGGTGGTTGTAAGTCAAGGACTACCTATACATACAAAACAAAGAATTGAAAAACTGCTTAAAGTTCAACTGAGCTCCACAACCAAGAATAATTTTTGTTACTTTCACATAGCAGACTTCTTTCCGGGTCAAGATTTCATGCCATCATAGTTGCCTATAGACTGAAATATCTTACACAGGCATTGCCTACCTGTGCTAGCTGTTCTGTAATTCTTATATGTTGACATATTGGTCAATATGCACAATACAATGTACAAGCTGTTAATTCACTATTATAATGTCTTATATGTTTTTGATTCACCTAACATGTTTATATATCTCTAAAAACGGTGTCCTCACCCATGTTAAGTAGTAGTAATTTCAGCAAAGATTTCCAAGATACCAAACTACTTGAAATGTTATTTGCACTATTGGTACCATGCACAGAAGTTGTTTTTTTTTTTTTTAAATTGCCACAAAAATTTAAAGACATATATGCAAAACTTTCTATATGTGATATGGAACACGTCGTCCTCTAATCCAATGATTAACAAGAAGATGGTAGGTATTTTTAAGTTGTGTATCAGGAGCAGCACCTAGTGGAGATTTTTAAAACCGTGAACTATTTTATGCTGCAAATATCAGAGCTTTTAGGAACTATTTTTACTGAGCTATAAATATCTTATTTTCAGAATCTAGTGGCCAGAATTCTCAATACACTTTTAGCACATTGACTTCAAAATATGCATACTTGGTAACTATGAAGTGGAACAAATGGGCTTGATGAATCAAAGAATGCAATACAAACCTGGATGAAAAATTAGTTGGTGCCCCTGTAAAGTGAACCAATATATTTCAGAATGGGTTAAGTGTTTTTCTTCTGCCATTCCCATTCTCACAGCTTTCTAAAATTGTTCTGCCAGAAGTAATTTAGTATCAATAATAGAGGACAATCAATTCCTGCTAGATGATAATGCTTCTCTTTGAGATAAATACAGGATATTTTCTTCCCATCTCCAGTTCTGTTTACTGCAGAACTGTCCACCAATCCAATTCTTTTTACAGTCTTAAAAACAAGCTTTCAACTGTAAGATGCTTCTTCCATCTCACGCTAAAGAAACAAAGCAATTTATTTTTGTAATGTTAAGGACCAATAAGCCAAAGGGAGGACAGTTATTCTTTTTTATTGCTCACCTTTTACAAGAGCACACCTTCAGCCATTTTCTTTTCACAGCTTGACAATATTTCTATTTGCAAATAAACCAAAAAATAAAGGCAAGGCGCACTAATGCAACTTTTAGTGAAGAAAAATGTAACAAACTGAGCAGAAGGATATTTCATCTTGAGTTCAATGACAAAATGAAACCATTCTGCATTTCAGGTTGAGTGGTTCTAATTAGTGCATAAAAAATGGTTCCAGGCTGCCATTACTGCTAGCTAGTTTCAAGTAAAAGTTAGGCTGATCAGGGGACCAACTGGTTTGTAATCGATGAGAGCAAGGTGGACGTATAAGGAAGCATGGGGCTATTTCTAGTCTCTCTTTACAACTTAGCTTGACTAACTATGATTTTGCATGGCATGAGTGTCAGGATATTTGATTTGACATGTGTTTTCAGTCAGAGCAATAAGGCTACTTGAACAAGTTACCAGCAGTAGAGCTCATATAATAAATCCAGGGCCTAGCAAAGAAGACTGCAATTCTTTGCATAGTTAAAATGCTTAAATCCATCTGACTTAACTGGACTTATGCACAGCTAACTACACAGGTGTGCAGCGTTACAGTATAGATCTGAAGTCAGCAATCCAATATGGTATATAAATAAGAGAAGGATTTACATGGGGAAAAAAACAAGTCCATGTAAAAAGATAGGCATACTGGTTCTCATATTACTTGCATGAACACCCATGCATTCTGAATCTCCAGTTTACTGTAAGATATAGAATCTCGGCTGCTGTATTAAAAGTTCTGAGTCCCGGAGAAGAAAACTGCATTTAGACTTGGGCAGTGTATCCATATTTTCATGTATGCTCAAAAGCACAAATAGTTGGAAAGGTCAGCCTGACATGTCGACTGATATTAAGTCAAAAAGAAAAAATAAGCAGACTACTATTACATGAGCTCTGCCAATTGAGAAACTTTTATAGCCTCAACTTGTGAAGTGTCTTCCTTGTCCAAATCCAGATTGATTGTACTGATATCCCCCTTGCTGGAAATGCTGCTCAAACTGACCCCCCTGATTAATGTTCTGTGCACCTCTTCCTCCCCAGCCACCTCCTTGCCCACCACGGTTGCCACGGCCTCCGCGGCCACCTCGCCCTCCTCCACGACCTCCACCTCGATCACCGGTGTGCCCATCTTGGTATCTGTCTTGTTGATAGGTGCCACTTCCACCTTGATATCCACTTCCTGAATAGGATGATTGGTAACCACCATATCCGCCTCCTTGGTAGCCACCTCCACTGCCACCACCATGGTAACCACCAGTTTGAAATCCAGAATCTCTGTAATTATTATCCCTATAGACATCTTGATAGCCACTTCCTCCACCATCGGTCCAGCCACCTTGAGGTTTGCCTCCTCTTCCTCCCCCTCTGCCACCATGGTCATAGCCACCACGTCCACGGCCTCGTTCATGACCCCCGTGCTCATGACTTCCTCGGTTTCCATAGGAGTCATATCCTCCTCGACTTCCTCTTTCATAACTCCCTTGGTCATAGCCTCCTCGGCCTCCATATGATGACTCATAGCAACCTCTTCCACCTCTGCCACCACTTTGCTGTTGAGGACCATCTTGCCTTTTCTGCCATGGTGGCATCTCAGGTGGAGGTGGCTCGATTTCATTGGGTCTCCCACCTCGGTCAGGCACTCTGCCCATAAGCACCTAAAAGGGAACAAAACCAATATGGCGGAAAAGTAAATGCAAAAGTATGCCAATACATCATCTTCTTTTTTTAAAAAAAAACTTATATAAATTTGAGTCCATGTAAGGAAAAAATAAATAAAACATTGCAAGGAAAAATACAAACTCTTGATTTAGCAAGGGAAAAGAAGCTTCCAAAGATAAAGATTATAAAGCATTTACTGGTGTGGAAAATATTCTCTAGCCAAACTGTTCCAAGCACAGACTAGCCAGTGGAATACACTATGCTTCAATTAAAGTGCAGGAAAGTAAAGGGGAGACAAAGGGAAGGATACACTGGGAATATCATCAGGCATGTTAGGATACAGGCCTGTGGAAGAAGAGAGGAGAGACCCATAAGTCTTGCCTACTCCTTCTATAAGTACCCTGTAATATCCTTCCAGATTTTGTCTTGGCTGAAAACCAAAACATTCCAATTTTGATTTGGCCAGATTGGGACTCTCTTCAACCAATCCGCCAAATTGTCAAGCCACAGTGTGGTTTGTTCTTGCACAGAACAGTAATTAATTTTGGGGAAAGTTAGAATTTAAAGAATATCATAATCACAATCATGGATTTACAATACAGCTCAATTCAAACAGCATGGTTTTGTTATGCAAAGCTCTAAAGTCTGAAACTCTAAATAATATGGCATGTTTTTAATCTCTGAAGGAAAAATAGCCTTAAACTGATCGATATAGTACAAAAATAGACTGGGCTGTGTATACAGCTTCCAAAGGTATCAAATAAATCCTTCAGTGGAACGAACCTGGCATTCACTCTTTTCTAATGTCAGATGTAATCTACAGTATCTGTTACAGATGATTTACTGCAAGCATTTCTACATCCCTGAGTACATCTGTAATCAGGCATTACATTACCTTTTTATGAACAAACTTGCTAGCTGGTACATCAGTACAAGTATGCCCATGTTACTGTTTTGCTTACAAATTCAAACCTTGCTTTTACAAGCAAGTATAAAAACATAAACCAAGTAACTAAATTGCCATTAATGACCAATCATTTCCAGCTCAGAGAAGTCAGCTCTGATGCAATAACATCATAAGTCCTAGGGAAGGAAGGGAGGGAGGGATGGATTAATTTTGGCAAAAGGAACAAGGAAAAGGATGGAAACACCCATATTCATATATGCACAGAAAACCATGAAATTTTGCATGAGTACAATTTTTTTCCAATGCAATTCCTTAACAAACACAAATATGTACAAATTAAAAAAAACATCATCTGAACAACACAGATACCTTATTAATGGCACATGCAGTCTTTTCTCTGATAGAGCCACTGCTAGTCCTCATTATCTTTGATAAATCTTGCCGAGCTGCCAAAAGGTGTGCAACAGATATAGCAGATTTAGCAGATAAGATGGCACGCTTTGGCTGATAGACTTTAGCCAATTTCTCTGTTTGGCTCTATTACAGAGAGAGAGAGAGAGGAAGTGAAGGGAATCAATTGTACGAAACATTGTTAAACAATTATAAAGCATGTAGGCATACATTGAAACAACATGTGGAAAGTTTTTACAACAATGGCTGTATTTACTCATGAAGAAGTATATAATGAAATAATCTTTCTAGCCACATTGGCTTATCTGATGCTGAAAACTTCCCTGTTTCTTCTTTGTTTCACCAACCATACTGAGGTTGGTGAAGTGTTTTGTTATATATTATGCGAGCAGTCTAAACAACAGTGTGTAAGGTATTCACTGTCTAACAAAACCATCTCCTACCTGGTGCTTTTAGATAAGTTGAACTAGAACTCTATCAAACCAGGTTCAATCACCGTATTTTTCGGTGTATAAGATGCACTTCCCCCCCTCCAAAAGTGGGTGGAAATGTCTGTGCGTCTTATACAGCTAATGTTGCCGAAGCCCCGCCCACTTGCGAGCCCTCACCCTTTGGCCTCTGCCGCCCAGCAATTTGCCTTCTTGCAGCAAACAGCAAACAGCCTAGTCAGTTTCAGCACAGCTTGATTTAGCATGAGCAGCTGATTGTCGGTTGGATCTGACTCCACGAATACTGACGATCAGCTGTTCCAGTCTGCAAGGATTGCCACCGCTGATCGCCACTTCCACATGCCCCGTTTTCAGCCTCCACACATCCCATTGGGCACGATATCAAAAGCCACTGAGAGGTCAAGGAGAACGAGCATGATTGCACTACCTCTATCTCACTCTCAACAGAGATCATGGACAAGCAAGAGCAATGCTGTTTCTGTCCCATAACCAGGACTAATTCCTGACTGAAAGGGGTTAATTACATACAGTTGTCTAACTACAGACAGATAATACACTTTAAAAAAAACCTATTTGACTACAGAAAGGAACTATACCTTCGCTCGATCTGACCAGCCGAATGACTGCACAGTTACATCCAGACGTTTCACTAATAATTTTCTCCGAACTTCATATTCATTGGCTATGGCTTGATTAATAGCTTCAATTTTTTCCTGAAATGAAAATTCACACATATGTTCGAATCTCTCAAAACCTTGTATTACAGGATTCAATTCAAATCATATCTCAAAGAAATATATTGGATCACTCAGGCAAAAGTATCAATTGCACTCATCCCCAGTTCTAATTAAAACTCCCTATTTTGCATATAGGAGCAACTGTAATTCAATAGTAATTATAACAAGGCTACTAAACCACAGTGTGATCCTGTGTAAAGCCCTGATTAGCAAAATAATATTAAACTGCGCTTTAGAAAACAGGATTCAAAATCTGGTTTATCCACAAGGAGACAACTAGGAAAGCTGAAATGGGAAGAAAACATAATTCCAACACTCAGCCAAGCTTAAGAAATTACATACAGGAAGCCAAGATTATTACTTTGGAAGTAGCTTTTAGTGAAACAGATTCATTCTCTCCCTCTCTCTCTCTCTCTCTCTCTCTCTCTCCCTCCCTCCCCCCCCCCTCTCTGTTACAATTCATGTTTTTCTTTGATAGACAATGAACAGAATAAGACTCACTAGGGCATAAACTCTGGAGAGCCTCTAGAGCAGGTGTGTCAAATTCATGGCCTGCGGGCTGGATGCGTCACACGCTGGCCATGCCCACCATTTTAGCGAAGGGCAAAAAGTCACAATACTTCACGTGACGGCAACATGACGCCTCAAGTTTGACACCTCTGCTCTAGATGTTCTAAACCAGGGATGCCCAACCTTGGTAATTAAGAGTTGTGAACTGACTGGGGAATTTTGGGAGTTGAAGTTCATAAGTCTTAAACTTGCCAAGTTCTAAATTATGTTTTAAATCTGACAACAATCAGTATTATTTTTCTAAGATGTTGTTTTTTCCAATATCTAGCTTATTTTGTAATGTATCTCCTAGACAGAAAAAATGTAAAAATCATTTAAATAACAATGCACCTTATAAAAATACAGTGGCATGAACTGAATTCAATTTGTTGTTTGATTCCGGCTAATTTCAATGGCTAGATTAATGGCTAGACTTTCCACTAGAAATGTTCTATCTGCTTTACACTTGCATTTTCAGAATAACAGAGTTGGAAGGGCGGGTCTTCTAGTCCAAACTCCTGTTCAAACAGGAGACTTTACATCATTCCAGACAAATGGCTGTCCAGTCTCTTCTTAAAAGCTTCCAGTGATGGAGCACCTACAACTTCTGGAGGCAAGTTGTTCCATTGATTAATTGTCCTAACTGTCAGGAAATTTCTCATTAGTTCTAGGTGGCTTCTCTCCTTGATTAGTTTCCATTCATTGTTACTTGTCTTGCCTTCTAGTGCATAGGAAAATAGGTTGACCTCTTCTCCTCTCTGGTAGCATCTCAAATATTGGAACACTGCTATAATGACACCTCTAGACTTTCTTTTCACTTAACTAGACACACACCCAATTCCTGCAACCGTTCTTCATGTTTTAGCCTCCAACCCCCTAATCATTTTTGTTGCTTTTTTCTGCATTCTTTCCACAGTCTCAACATCTTTTTTTATAATATGATGACCAAAACTGGATACGGTATTCTGAGTGTGGACTTACTAAGGCAATTTTCAATGCAATTTTCTTCTAAGGTAACATTAAATAAATCTCATTATGACATTACATTGTATAATTTTATTTTTAATCAATTTGTCCAGCTGCCCTACTTGGCATATGACTCAGAACAACATACATCAATAAACAATAAGAAATCAATAAGAACTACCTAACAAAACCAAGTATAAAAACATAATCCAAAACAAGTGCTGGGGGACAAAACCTCATTCAATAGGTCAGACCATCTCAGACCCAATCTGTAAGGAAAACAGGTGTTCAACACCTACCTAAAGGTGCCAACCAAATCTCAGGAAAGACATTACAAAGGGTGAGAGAGACTACAAAGAAGGCAGGTTTCCTGGGTCCCGACAGATAACACTGCTTAAGTAATAGGACCCAAAGCATGCCAACCTTGTCAGATCTTACCAGAGAAACAGACATGACTCAAGAATACTATCACACATGTAAACTGACCTTGTGCTGCAAAGGGCTTTGTAGGTAACAACTAATATGTTGAATGCCCCCCCAAAGTAATGAGAGTCTTTTAGATAGGATTATCTTGGAACATACAATGTCCAATTCTACTTTATTCAGAGGCATTAAGAAATCACAATCATAACATGGGTTGAAAATGTGGGACAGCAAGGTATTGATGTCCTTAAATGTATTTTGTTTCATTTTTTTTCTTTCTAAAATTTAGAATTACTTTTGGAATTCCATTTTACCCTTGCCAAAATTAGAATAGTTATATTCTGATACAGAATTTTATTTTTCTATTTTGAATGACATGACTCATTTCCCGTTTATTGTTCCAAATGAAATACTGCTAGTGTGAAGCATGTTTGTCCCTTCTCCTTGTGTTTGCAAAGCATTACAATCTGAATAATGTTTAAGTTTAACTTTTAGTGCTCTTGATATAAAGAACATATATAAAAATATTTTCAGAAAATGAGTATTGAAGTATTCTATAATTTCAATTTTTATAGCCATCCACATGTACATGATTCTGGGCAGTTAACCAGAATTTAAAGAATAGAGAAGTTAAATAATATTCCAATGGCCATATTGGGAAAAATATCCACACAATTCTAGAGGTTATATCCCAATTCCTCCCTCAGCCCAATGTCCAAGAAATTCTGACTATAACATTCAATTTCAAAAAAAGTATATCACTTGCTTTGTTGTTTTAATACGGATGAAATGCAGCACCAATGCCAATGAATAATAATTAATACCAGTAGTGAGATTTATAAGCAAATCCTTACCCAATGGACTGGACCCATTGGTTTTGACAATAAAGGTTTTCCCACATGATTTGAAGGGACCTTTGTTAATGTTTCTTTTAACTGTAACAAAATAAATTGTATTAGTGGATTATATAGACAAAAAGCATAATATGCAAATACTCATATTTCTCCAGTTTCAGATCTATATATAATCAACATAATGCAGGACAAGATCTGCTCAAGGACATCTCATCTTTTCAACCCCATTGCTCTCCCAACAATTGTTCCAGATGATCACCCAATCTTCCATTATTCTGAGAAGAGTGGTGAGCTGCAGGAGCAGAGAAGGAATTACCCTCTCATTCTGCTTACAAATAAAACTGCTAATATATTTTAAAGAATTCTATGCAACATAATATTTTTATAGCAATTGCATGGTACAATACAGGTATTGTCTTGATAAAAGAATTGGTATCTGTTGCAATGTGTTTTTTTTTTAAATTAAAATGTATGAAATCAAAATAAAGTAAAAAGAATGATATAAACTCCATAGCATGTCAATATCATTAACTCGTCATGTAACACAACAAAACTTCAAATTTAAGGGAAAAGTATTCAAAAATGGGCGATAGCTTCTTTATTCCAGCAATCTTAAGTACAATATGAAATCTGCTGAGCAACTAACAGAGCCTAACGTAATTGTTTACTGCCTCTCTTCATTTTCTATTATCAAATTAATATTATCAGGCATGATATTCCCCTCTGGAAAAAAAATCGGGGCCGGCCAAAAGAGACCCCCCCACCGCGCGCCAAGAAATCGCTGCCCAGCTCCCTTTTCCTGCCGCTCAGCGGCCTCCGCTCGCACCGCCCGCCCGCCTGGGCTCCGCTCGCACCACCCGCCCGGGCTCCGCTCACACCGCCCGCCCGCCCGGGCTCCGCTCGCACCACCCGCCCGCCCGCCCGGGCTCCGCTCAGGTATCCGGCTGGGGCTGTCAGGAGTTGCTACCGCCGGCGTGGCTCAGCGCGCTCCAGTCCCGCGTTGCCTCGGGAAGGAAAGGCAAAACCAGGAGCCGCTGCTGCCGTTGCAAGCGCCGCGGCTCTTCCTTTTGCCTTTCCCTTCCTGAGGCAACGCGGGACTGAGCCACGCAGAGCCGCGCCGGCCCTAGCAACTCCTGACTCGGGCCTCCGAGGGGAGGGAAGGAGGAGAAGAAAGGGGGGAAAGGGGGGGCGATTCCCAAAAAAATCGGAATTCCGATTTTAATCGGAAGAATATCATGTCTGTATTATGAAGACAGCTACTACACTTTCACACATGGATGATTTTGAAGAACTCAACGTTTGTACCATTTTGCTTATTGGAAGTTGTAGAGGGACCAAGGGATCATGTGTTGTTGTTTTTTTACATCAATAATATATTTTAAAATCCACAGGAAAACCTCAGTTCAAGAACATTTATGATAATATTTATTTCAAGCAATTCTGGAAAAAAATGCAGGAGACTCCTGCATTAGATTTTCAAGAAATAACTGAATGTCTTTAAAACTAAGATTTTTTTTTCTTTTTCACATTGTCATATTGGTGATAATTTTGAAGAAATAACCATTTATTCAAAGCACCTGAACACCATGTTCCATAAGCCAAATTGGGCATACAGTGGGATAATCTCTAAAGGGTCTTTTTTGATATCTCTGCCAGGTAAAATAAGCCGCCTAAAATAATTTGAAAAAGATAGTATTTTTGGTAATATTGCTACAATTGTTATAGCTATTCCCATTCCCAAGAAGGCTTTCTTTGTGCCTCTTTTAATTACCTTTCCAGAATAATATGACACAGTAATCACTACCTATGCACTAAAACAGGGGTCTTCAAACTTGACAACTTTAAGACTTGTGGACCTCAACTCCCAGAATTCCTCCTCCAGACATGTTAGCTCAGAAATTCTGGGTGTTGAAGTTCACAAGTCTTAAACTTGCCAAGTTTGAAGACTCTTGTACTAGAAAGTTACTGTATATTCAAAACTTTAGTTCTTACCTTTTTTTCTATTCCACTGAAGAACTGGAGCATTGTTATGTTGGCTGGGGGCTTTGACATGCCTAAAGCAATGCATATGCCTTTTAATTCCTGAAATACTTCACTACCAGCACCTTCCTGAGCTTTTTTCGGGGGAGCATTCACACACAGCATTTTAGCAGCTTCCAATTCTGAGATGAGGTATGCTGAAAGATGAAAAGTTACCATTCAGTACAGCAAAGTTCATTTTTTAAAAGTCTAAGATCATTGCTTATTTTAACCCAAGAATATAATTTTACACGCTACATTGCGAGAAATGATTAAATAAAAAAAACAGCCTTAAATAGGATGACCTAAAGATAAATCCATACCAGTAACAACCATTTTAGAGAGCAGAGAAAAATTAATTATTGAGCCAGAACATGGCATTATTCATAGAATAGTAAGGAAAATTAAAGTGTAGATCACATAGCTAAAATGGAAATTTATTTTCATGTATTTTTCATAAATCAACCATAAAAATTTACATTCAAGAACAGTTTATAACCTAAACCACCAAAATGATGACTAAAGGGCAACAATCTTGCAGAAAAACCTTCTATTTCATAATATCATCTGTGAATTTCTTTTAACTGTCAAGGCAGATCATCTTGCTGGCAAATTTTATTCCTAACAAGCAAGGGAAATGTGCTTATTTTGATTCAACTACCAATACTGTAGCTACATGATTTCTGATTTACTTGGGACATGGCACAGTGCTACTCAAATATTCTTGGTTGATGTTATTCCATCCTATGAACAAGCAACTAACAAATCAGGATAGTCTTAGTGTTAAATTATTTCTTTTCCAGCAAGGTATAAATCTAGGTTCCCACATAAGACAAATAGCAAAACATTGATGATAATGTCTTGTGTCTACAGACTAAAGAAATCAAGCTCAATTAACAATAGCACAAGAGGACACTTCTGTTCCTAATTAAACAACATTCAAATATGTTAATCTGTTTCCTTAAAAATAAGACCTGTCCAAAAAATAAGTCCTAGCCTGATTTTTTAAGAATGTACCTAATATAAGTCCTACCCCAAAAAATAAGCCTTGGTAAAGATTGTAATCAGCCCAGGGTGGGTGTGGCCAGCACAGGAAGCAGCGAGTGCACGGGGACCGATGGAGAGGACTGGGCCAGCAGTAGCAGCGCTCCCCCTCCCATCAACCCCTGCATTTGCCACCTTCTGTACATGAAAAAAATAAGACTTCCCCCCAAAATAAGCCCAGGTGTTTATTTTGGAAACCCCCCCCCCCCAAAAAATATATATATAAGCCTGGGTCTTATTTCAGAGAAACACAATATTCCACGGATGCATTACCGATAGGATTTGAAGCTGGTGCTTCAGCATATCCAATTTCGGTCTCTTTCCAATTACCATTAATCCCTTCCTGTGATTCTAAAAATCAAAAGTGGCTTAATGATACCACCATTTGCAGAATACTATATTATTATTTTCTTCATTTGTTACTGTTTTCTTAAGTTTCATTTAACTTACTGAGGAGCAGGAGGCAGTTCTTTTGATTGAGAAGGCGCTTGGTGACCTCTCCTGATGTTAGTGTTGTATAAGGACAATTCATTTCACCCAGTAACCCACTAATTTCAAGCTGGAACTCATCTGCTTCAGTTGGACCTTAAGACATATTTTTAGGTCATAAAAATATCTCACTCATTAAATATCCAAACAAATAGTCAACACTGATCAATGAAGTTTAAATTGCATCAGTTTTCTTGAAAACACAAATGTTTTCCAATAAAATTAAAAACTAGAATGCATTGTGAGCACGCATTGCAAGGAGGAAAAAAATGAATGATTCAATAGTAAACTAAACTTTTTTTGTTATTCTTAATAAATGTATGCACATAAATGGAATGATTCTTATTAGCTGCAGTGCTTAATAGTTATTTTATCACAAAAGTACAAAAACTGTTATATTAATACCGAAGGAGATACATAATAAAAATAAATGACAGGATTAGTAAGAATGACACAACTGTATAAATGATGCTGGGATCCTGGTTACTCACTGTTAGTTGCTTGTACATTTTCCTCTAGTTTGCAAAACAGTCTCAACTCTGAAACCAACCAAGCACAGAGCTTGGTATATTCAGGGGAAGTGGCTCCACCAGAAGCTGCCAGGGCCAGAGCTCCATCTTCTAACAATGGACCTTTGTAACTAATAAACAAAACAAACATGTGATATCTCAAATCCCTTATACAATGTACAGAACACTCAATTTATTGTATATATGATAACAGAAACTACAATACAGATAGTCCTTGGATTGCACCAGCAATTGGAACCAGGACTGTGGTCACTAGGGATGCAGTCATAAAGTATGCCATCACATGACTCCATAGCTTAGCTAGGCAATCCCAGGAGTCACATTTGCCATCATAACCCCCGGGATGTACAGATCGTGAAGCAGGAAGGAGGAGGAGTCACAGACAGGTAAGGAGCATGGGGGAGTGGGGGCCAGGGACCAGTGTTGTGGGCAGGGGCAAGGTGATCGCTGTGGGCAGGCAGTGGGAAGCACGGGTGGGCAAGCGAAGGCTGCAGGCTAGTGGAGGGAAGTGCTGAGATTGTGTGCTAAGGAGCATGGGCAGATTGGGGGGGGGGGTGCTACAGAGCACGAGACCTCTGCAATCTGCAGTGGGAGTCTCCTCAGGAGACTGCAGTGGGAGTCTCCTCAGGAGAAAAAGTGGCAAGAGTGACTTATGGGAGCAATTTGCAACTTTCCTTGCCCTTTTACCCATTGATTTCCTTGTGGGAAGCAGACAATGAAATTTGCAGATGGTGATCACTATACCACGGCTCACCGCAATGTTGTAATTGCAAGCTGGGCACCAAGCATGCAGATCACAATCACGGAAATGTTGTGATGGCTACAACTTCACAGGTCAGCTTTAAGTCCCCCTCATTCAGAGCTGTTATAATTTTAAATAGTTGCTGAACAAGCAATCATAAGTTGAAACCTATACATTATTGGAAATAATCATTACTGATTTTAAGGAAACTTCCTGCCAAATAAATGGGCTAAGAAATCTTACATCATCTCCATGAAATTAAAAGTTCTATTATACGCATATTTACTTTTTCCTCATTTCAATGATGTTCTACCCTTACTTTATCTTTTTGAGCTCCTTGTATCAAAGACCTGTACTATGCAACAATGGGAGTATCAATGGAAAAAGTGACAAGTTTGTGGTCAAAGTCATACTTGAGCAAAAATGGTGCTAGATATTCTATTCATTATATATTACTTCAGTATTTAAATATAGACATTGCATTCTCTCTCAACTGTTGGAAATGTATCAATCAAGTTGAATAGTTTTTCATTTTTGGTGGCAATTCTGTAAAACGCACACTTTTGAAAAATAATTTTAATACAATGAAACAATGTTAAGGATGAATTTCTCTTTAATTGCTACTAAACATTACTAAATCTTAAGCTTCTTGTATGAGAAATGAAACGTCTTCCAATGTTCTCATGAACACATCTGGAAGACATTATGCTAGGAAAGCTGATCTAGTCATTCTTGCAACATGTTGCTTACATCAGCTCAGTATCAGAAGCATTTTCAAGAGTCAACTATTCCAAATTAGTAAGTGAAATTGATTGAAATCTCATTTTTTTTCAACCTGTATTGTATGCACTGGATGCACATGACAGGAGGCAAAAGTTAAGTCACCTGGTCCTACCTATCATTCTGATGCTACAGATGCTCCTCTCTAACCTGCATATAATAATCTTCTGCACTTTGTTGAATCTTGTGTAGATATTTATTTACAAGATCTAAAGTGTACATGTTCTGCAGAAAAGGGCATACATCATCACATTCTCTACACGACTCAAAAGTATTACATTTGTATCACAGATTACCACCCTACTATTTTCAATAGTCTTAAGATTAAAGCCTTCAGAAATATTTATTATAACATTACTAAAACAGATGATGTGATCACAAGAAATCAAATCTATTCTGGATTTTCTCTGCAAAGATTTATTATAATATTGTAGTACTAGAGAAATTAAATATATCTACTCTACTCTACTCTCTTGTGAAGCATAATATTGGGCAGCAACTGCATATTCTGAGATCCTCCTCCACCATCATAAATATACTTATTTGGCCCTTCCTTAGAAGGAGTTTCTCGCTGTCTTCCATCTAGATTAGCTCCATTCTAACCTCACTTCAGTTGCCATCAGGTACTCCAAGATCGTTAATTGGAGTGAAGCCAGTGGATCTTTCTTTATAGGGTGCAAATTTAAAAAGCCAAATGAAAAATCAGCTGACAAATCTCCCATTTCCCTTCCCCCCTGCATAACAGAAGACACTTCAAAGTAGAGTCAGCAATTAAAGTTAATTGATTAGAGGAGAAACAGCCATGGGAATTTAAGTGCCAGGGGGAAAAAAGAGAATATCTTCGGAAGACATTGTGATCACCCCAGACAGAGAGCATGCTAAAAAAACAAATGGTTTAAAAAAATGGAAGTATAAAAATGATCCGATTAGATTAGATTAGATTAGATTAGATAGATAGATAGATAGATAGATAGATAGATAGATAGATAGATAGATAGACAGACAGACAGACAGACAGACAGGATAGAAAGATACAAAGATAGATAGATAAATATACACTTTCTCATACTCACCCGAGGTCTTCAAGTGATTCTAAAATGTCATTCTCCATGAGTTCCAATTCCATTCTGGGGCTTCAGAATGAACACAAAAGGAAAACGAAAACTAAACTCGGGAGCCTGCAAATGATTATGGGGGAGGGAGAGAGAGAAAAAAAGATTCAATGAATCTAACCGACTCCGAGTGGAATGAGCCTTTTCCTCCACCGTTTCCTCCCTCCCCCGAATAAGGGGCGAATCTGCCCCACTTGAACTCTGGGCGCCTTGTATTCCGAGAGACCCACCGAATCCCGGCTCTCTTTTCCATCTACGGTGACCCCAAATTAAGCCGCCACCCCGGTTCCACACAATCTCGCTATCTATACAGTGCTGTATTTCAGAAGCGGGTCTTCCCTCTTCCCCTTCCCTGCAAAGGCGCGAGGGCGGAAGGGGTTCTATCACCCCCTCTCCCAGATGCAGCCCCCAAAACCTCTCCCCCCACCGCCTTCACCCACCTCCTGCGCAGCTGCTACGCCGCGGAACGGTGCTGGGTTGGCATGTCAGAGGAGGGAGGGGGGAAAGGGCGGAGACAAGGAAAGCCCCCCCGCAATGACTGACCTCTCACCTGCCTTTGAAAGGTCGCCCAAGCAAACGCCTGGTTCAAATAGGTCGCGCTCTGCGTGTTCTAAACTTGCCGGCTTTTTTCCCTCTCGCGTTATTAGAACGTGTCAGTTTCAGAAAATTCTTGCCTTTGTCTCGGGGGGTTAATAAAAGTCAGCTTCGACGCGCGCTAAGAATACTCTGGCAGGCATAGCACTGGACAGCCATACAAAGAATTCCTTTTCTTTCTTTCTTTTTTTTCTTTTTTTGCATCTGCGAGGAGACCACGTTGAAAAGCGTTAGGCCTGAAAAGGAAAGAATGACGTAGAGGGATAAGTGACAAAAGTACTTCAGGCGACAGTCGCTCTCTTGATGAAAACTACAAATCCCAGCATGCTATCGGGTGCTTCCGTAACCTAACGGAGGTGGTTTAATGCTCGATTAACCTTTCGAGTCAGGAGCACGTTTTGGCTCCCTCGTGCGATTGAGGACTTTTGTGAAAGTAAGCGGGATCAGAGGACTATTTCGACGTTATATTTCAGTTTAGGTCCTTTATTACCACTAGGTGGTGCATTTTGAACGTATTACACTAGCCACGTTTGTGATAGAAAGGCAATATTTGAATATAGATGAATGCTAAGATTAATTACAAAAAAAAAAAAGAGTTAGAATAAGGACACGTAAACCGCTGAGTTCAGCTATCTGCTCAAGTGCAGGAATTCAAAATTAAAAATATTTTGGAGAGATTTAAACATCTAATTAAGGAAAGCCCACCTGTAACTTTCTATTCCAACCTTTCTTATAATTGAAAGTCATTATTCTGTGTTCTGCATCTGGAATGTTTACCCAATTATCAAAATTTATATTTTAGGTGAATTATACTCTAAAACTATTTCCTTTTTGCTTCTATCTCAAAAAGAAAAAATTAAGTCAATAATTGTTCTAACCTGTCGGGACTCAGCAGTACATTTTTACTTGATGTAAACAGATTTTCTTCCAATAATGCCTCTTATTGATCACATCTACTTTGCCCAGAAAGGAAAAGTTTTCCTGTTTTAAGTCCATGATAATTTTCTTCAGCTTAACCAGTATCTCTCTTAAATAGCCTTGTGCCAGCTCTTTTAGAAGAATATGCAACTAGACAAATATGGACATCTTTTATAATTCATGAATCATATACTTGATTAGATGAATTTGGTCATGCACATTGCACGTATTCTCAGCAAGTAAAATGAGTCCAACACAATTCTATCTACTATCAGAACAACCCTAACCCTGTTGTAAAACAGGCTGTTGCCTGTTTTATGTTGATCATTGACCAAAATGAAGATTGAGTGGTATTTTCTTTTCAATACAGTATTATCACTTTATAGGCTTGTGAGTGAGCCATTTTTTTTACTGGCTGGAACATTTGGCTCACCTATCTTGCTAGTTGCTTCCTATTTTCCAGACTTTTAGCCACTGTGTCAACACAGAGAGATGCTATTGCAAAAGGTATTTTGTAAGCAATGAGGTGAAGGAATCTGTATAGCCCCAGGAAGGTAGCTTAGTTTGGCAAGCCTCAATGTATTACCATCTTTTGTGTTCTCCCATTGATCAGCTGTAAATAAGTTTCCTGTTTTCAGTATTTTTCAACTGAAGGATCACCTTCAAAATGTTTTAGAGATAAAAGTGGAAATGCCATGTGTGGTGGAAGTTGCCATTGAGAATAAGGACCCATTTTGTTGTTAAAAAGCATCGTCAAGTTTACTAGAATATATATGTGTGTGTATGTAACCAAGTGTATCTTTTGCTTGGCAACTCTAATCAGAACATAGTTATAGCAATTGTAGATCTGGTATGCTATCTGGGGCAAGTATGACACCCAGCTTGCATTTCACTGCCTTCACCTGCCATAGTTCCTGAGTGTTGGACCAAACATCAAGGTCTGTCTGTGCTATTGCTGATATTTAGAGTGGGGAAGCAAGCAATGTTGCGGGTCCTGTCTCCTAAGGAGATACATCTGATGGGACCCAAAAGGGTCTTCTCCCTGGTAAGCTTTCTCCCTTTGGAACATCATCCCGATTGGATGGATCCCCACTTGGACACTCTCACGAGGCCCTGAAGACCTGGTTCTGTCAACAGGCCTGGGGAACCCAGTATGGAGCTCATTTGCCGAGTCATTGGATATGAAGTGGGTGGCAAATAAAATTTATAAATAAATTTATATGAGGTTCATTTGATTGTGCGTTGTCAGATTGAGGGGTTACTGATTTTTATTCATATGTATGTATGTATGTATGTATATTCTTAAGTTTTCGTGGGTACTTACATGTATGGCATTCAGCTTTGTTCGGGTATTTTCCCACATCATTGTAGTTGTGCTTTTAAAGTTGTAGCAATGTTTCGGCAGAATCTCATCTGCCATCATCAGGCTTCTGGTTGTGTCCGTCTGTGAGTCAGGCCCCCAGGGACTAGAAAATACCCGAACAAAGCTGAATGCCAATATATATATATATATCTATATCTATATATATATCTATATCTATCTATCTATCTATCTATCTATCTATCTATCTATCTATCTATCTATCTATCTATCTAGATAGATAGATAGATAGATCTATATATATAGATATAGATATATATCTGACTGACAAACAATATATATATATGTAGCAATGTAGCAATGTAGCAATATATATATATATATATATATATATATATATATATATATATATATATATATATATATATATATATATATATATATATATATATATGCTACGTATATATATATTGTTTGTCAGTCAGAGTCAGAGTGAGTGGTGGCCATATAAATCTAACAAACAAACTTCTAATTTTAAACTAAATCCAAAAAAAGAGAAAGAAAAAAAACTTGCACTACTTCCAAGGTTTTACATGAGGTATAGATTTTTTTTCAGGCTTTTCTTGACAAAAAAGTTTGAGTCTTTATTAATATAGCTGAAGTGCTACATGGATTCTGGAGGAAGCTGGTAGCCACCACAGAAATACCTACAGTGCTTTCAATTGCCCACTACCCATCCCATCCAAAGCAGTTGTAGGCACATCTATGCAAGCAACTTAATTGATGTGCAACCTGAACACGTTTTTCATCTCAGGCATAACTGTTTCTACCTCAGGACACAGAATGACACTCTTGAGAATGACACCCATCCATTATTTCTGCTGGGTTATACCTTTATGAATATCAAAGATGGAAACTGAGGGAAATAAACTTCAAGATCTACTTTCTATTTACGTTTTTCACAGACAAATGAGAGATGAAGTATTTTGTGTTTCCAATACATAAATATGACTTGGGTAATTGTCTTATTAGCCACCTTGCCACACTCCATATAAATGTCATTGCTAGAGTTGGGATGCATACATATTTTATAAATTATGTCTTAAGGAATTATTGAACTATCAAAGAGCTATTGGCAATCATAACAGAACAGTTGACAGAACAGCCAGGCACCAGAGTAATTTTATAATAATTTTAATGAACTTAGCAATAAACATAGTTCTATAATCATACTGAAGATTCTACCAACAGACAATAACACATTTTCTGCAATATCTACATCTAGATATCTTAATAATGTACAGCTCATATAAAATACTTTGTTTCCTATCTTTTCTCCCCTACAAATTATGTCAGGGGGAAAATGTCATGAAATCAAGTTATAAAAGCAAAACCTTCATACCATTAAAACCCACCAATTCAAGTAATCATAGAAAATTAAGAACTGCCTCAGTAAAAAAAAATGAGAGGAATTAAGTATATCTTGAATATTATATAAATTGAGTTGCACCCTTTGCATTATTTTGCAAGATCTTTTCTGTATTTTCTAGAAATATTTGAAGCTACTAATATTTGCAGTAAGATTTTTTGAAAATGAATTGAGATGTTACATTGAGCAAATAATGGAACACTACAAAATTATTGTTTTTGTTTATTCTCCATTATATATATCATGATGGCCAGAAATAGAGAGGGGACTGGAATGGGTCCTGAACTTTTTATAGCTTGCACGGGTGCGTGCACGCATGCACACACACACACACATTAACCTGATCCTCTTTTTCTTTGTCTGTCTGTCTCTTTCTTTCTGTCAGGAAGTGCCAGGAAAGGTAAAGGTTTTTTATGGTCCTACAATTCTTTCAGTTCATTAGTCCTGTAAGTTCTTCAAAAACTAATTTGTTGCTTTCATTAGTTATATCTTCTTAACTAGAAGCAGAATTTTACCAAATATCACTTCATAGATCAACAGTAAGATTAAAAGAAAAGCAGTATGAATGTTTTTATTATCTAAAGTATTTATTCAAATTGAGCTTAATTGAACTTACCTCCAATTTAGACTGATGTCCCATCGTCTACCCCTACAAATGAACTTGTCTGAAGATTCATATCTGAATTAGCTGATCCATACATAATTATTTTAAGACTATGAATCTGATAAAGTATCTTCAGTTCCATGAATTACTGCTAAATTCCACAGAATTAGCAAGATCAATGTGTTTTATTGCAATGACTTTCTAAAACGTTTTACATACACATACAAAGTTTGATTACTATATTATTAGCTTAGTGAGATGGGCAGAATAAAAGTTTAAATAATAATTAATAAATATTACAGCTGCTATATTTATGTCTGAGAGGAAAATTTCAATTAGAACCAAAATTGATGTACCTTAATAATAATTATGAAACATTGCTACTAACCAAAAAGGATGGTTTCTTAATCAATCTAGTTCTCTGAATTTAAAAAAATATGGAATTTCAATTAGGGATCAATGAAAGCTTAAATGCATTTAAATGCACATACTATGATAAAAACTATCTGAGCATGACATTCCATAATTGCCTCAATCAAGGTAAAGATTTTTCTTACTTCTACAATCCTTTCAATATCTAATTTCTATAAAATGTAGAGAAATATAAATACAAATTAATAAAAACAAGTTCCCAGTATAGTTTCAGTACAGAAAAATTATGTATTTATACTCAGATTTATTCATCAGAATCCAGATTTTTGTCAAATTGTCTTGGAAACCTGAACTTCTTATATTTCAAACTATTACTGTGAAAACTTAAAAATTAATGTTTGGGGCGAAATCATGTTTTTAGAAATGTGTTACTTCAATGGGTAGTATAGGACTTCTGATATGCATTTCTTCAGCTATTTTTTTCCAATTTACAGTTATTTTCAACCAGTTAATTGTAAGAGAGTTCTAAGAGAGTTTCTCAAGCATAGATGTTTACCCTTCACACTTCTAAGAGTTTCTCAAGCATAGATGTTTATCCTGTTGAACAGCAATAACATTATTAACATGGAGTAATATGCAGATAGCTTGATATTTTTTCCCAGCATGTAACACAGCATGTAGAGATTTAGTACCAGCTACCATTATTTTGTAAAGTATTCTCTCTCTCTCTCTCAAAACATTATACAAGGTAATACCACTGTACAGAACTTATTTTTCATAACAGGATTTTCCGTAACACTCTCATGCAACAGGCTCAATGCAAGAAAACAATAATGGTCCAGAAAAAGTAAGTAGCAATAGCACTTAGACCACTTCACAGTGCTTTGCAGGCCTAAGTAATTTACAGAGTCAGCATATTGCCTCAAACAATCTGGGTCCTCATTTTACCAACCTTGGAAAGACGGAAGGCTGGGTCAACCTTGAGCCTGGTGAGATTCAAACTGCCAAATTGGAAGGAGACGGCCGTCAGCAAAGTAGCCTGCAGTACTGCATTCTAACCACTGCGCCCCGGCTCTTAAGAATAAGAGGTCACTGTGACATGCCTCAAGTAAAGTTCCAAAGAAGTTAGAAGTATATCTTGCTTGAAACTGTGTGCCAACACTGCCTATGTGTAAATTGTCATTTGTGGCAGATCTCTGTGATCATGTTTACGCATTCTAAATGTATTTGCAACCTGGCCTGACACTTAAAATGAGGGAAATCAGTTTGTCACATTAATTCCTCCAGAATATGGTGATGAGTCTTTTCCCCTTCACTTTCAAGCTATGAAAATCTGGAAGACAAGCTTTCCTGCCGTTTTTCACTTTGGAAAACATGAACAATGCCTTAAGCCAGGTCTTGGGGAATTAGCACCTGCAACCACTTCAATAAAGGAGACAGGCATAAGCAGCTGAAGCTGTCTGTCAAGGGATCAACATTTTGCTTTCAATTGCTCAAGCTGGATGTGTGCAAGATGGATGAAAGAGGAAAGAATTTCTCCACTTCATTTTATGTTTAGATACTTTGAAAGTTAAGGTCATGTAAGATTGAATTTACATAAAAGTATAATCCAGATTCCATGTGAGAAAATGTGTTCTTAAAACATCTGTTTCAAGTCAACCACCAGCGAAACTATTTTTGGGGGGGAAAGGGGGGGGTAAAGAACTTTAAGCAATTATATTCATTTCTGTTAAGATATTTGAAGCAAGAGTCCCTGCAAATTGTCAACATTCAGAAGAAAAGGTTAAGAGCAAGAGATTATCTGTAAAATCACAATTCGTACCAGAACAGACAGCAATAATTTCTCTTTTGCATTGTTCTTGAAGTTTCTAAAACAATGTACAGTTCAGAACATTTTAAAGATTGTCCTTGGTTATACAATTTCTTCATTTGCATACAAAGGTAATCTCTTCCAATTATTAAATATAAGCTTATCCATTAAATGCAGAATCTAATGTCATGTTTTCAATGCTAATTGGCTTAGGTTACTTGTAAACATTTAAACTACAATTCTATTGACATCACAACAATGTTGTGTAAATAACGTTGATTGTGATATCAACTGAATTGTAGTTTAAATGTTTAAAAGTAACCTAAGCCAATGGTTCTGATTAGACTTGATATTTTTGACTACTGGATACTTCCCAAGGATCTAGGATATTGTTCAATATATGTACTCTTCCAAATAATACTTTTTTGTAATTGATGAGCTGAGATTGTCCATTCATATTGTATCCAATCACTTTCTCAGATCTTTTGATACAGCATCGAATACATCAACCACTATTGCAGCAACCAACATTATTATTGTCCACATTTGCTTGTCCATTTGAAAGTATTTTATATTTACCAATTTTTCTGGTTTTTATCTCACTGACCCTTCTATCTGCAGTTACTGCTTATTATCCATACTTGTTTCTTTGTAACTGTACTCATCCCTGGATTATTATGGACTAAAGGATGATGATTTTTCTCTTGAAGCTTCCTTGCTTATATGTAAATGAAGTAGAATAGAATAGAACAGAAGGTATATTATTTATGAAGTAGAATATGCATATAATATGTAATAAAATGAGTAGGAATTTTACTCAGAATCTTGAGAGACCTTAGTCCAGATTATTTATTTTTAGCATGTATAAGGCCTCCCAACTCATAAATAATAAAAGTATACAATAAATAACACACTTAAAACAAAAACTAGACTGTATATAAATACAAACAGTAAGTGGCTACCAAACACACAACTACAGGGGGACTGACTCAACTGGCCTTGAATGCATGGGGGAGAGCAAAATTTTAATGACTTTCGTACAGGTTAATAAGCGAGGGCCTTTTGTATATCGTGGAAGAGATTGCTGTAATAATCTGATCCAGAATATGAGAAATTATAAACTCTGTGTTATGTAATGAATATAGTCCTAGACTGAGACTGGGGAGACACTAGCTCAATGCCTGGCCTTGGGCCAGTTGCCATCTCTTAATCTAATATGCTTCAAAGCCTTATTGTAAAAGTTACAAAAAGTTACTGAAAGGAGAAGAAAAGGTTGTACATTTAGTACCTTGGTAGGATAATGCTAGGGAATGTAATAATTAATTTTATTAGAATAACATTGTATATTTAACTTGCTTCTTTAAACAACCCTTAAACCATCAACAGTATGCAACAAAACAATGAAAGATGAACAGATTTACACTCATTTACTTACTGGCATTCCATGCTTAACAAGTTGACCTAGTATGTGAAGTGCAAGCCACAGCATCTCATGAAGTTGTAATTTTGTTTTGCTATCATTATTGTTACATTACTGTAATGTGTAAGTTATCTTGAATCTTGCTGGATTGAGCAGGATATAAATATTTATTAAATGAATACATTTTATTCATGCATGTTCAACAACTGTACAATTAAACCAATAGAGCTGGCCACATGACTCCTAGTTACCTTGATGCAAACAATTACATCTTAGCTATATTTCTGACTTTATGCTATCCTACATCTGATCATTTCTATCATTGGTTACCATGTGCTATTTTGATCACCTCTGGTTACTAACTAGAACCTAAATTCTGATTGGTCTTGAAATGAAGAAACTATTCTATTACTGACTTAGGCATAAAGCTAGCTAGGATACTTTGGGCCAGTCATTCTCTCTTAGCTCTAGGAATAGGTCAATGGCAAATCAGTTTTCAAAAATGTTGCTATGAAAACTGCAAAGATTTATACATGTAGGTGCCAGGAGCCAAGTCTCAAAAAGAAAGTTGTTAGCAAAGCACTGTAGATTGAGTAACATTTCATAATTTAGAGGTCTATACATTCACAGGAAATGATTTCTAAGATTGCCATTTTATTTCCACCGAAGTATTTTTTTCTTGTATTTACAAGGTATTTCACATGTTTTATCCACACTGATCTTGTATGATCAACCAGTATATTTAAAATTCAAAACAAGTTCATTTTTACTTTTTATTTTAAAATGGAAAGTATATAATTCTTTGCAATGTTTAAACAACGTTTTCTCAAAAAACTGATCAGGTGAATTTGAAAAATGAAAAACTTAAGGAAGACTTTTATCAGCTTTATGTCAACCACAGAATTCAAACATTATTAAGTAGACATAAGAAAAACACAGAAGAAATATTTATTATGTCGCAGCTCATCATGGGTTTATTTTCGATTTACAGATATAACCTTTTAGATAAATCCATGCAAACATCACTGCGTTTCTTGACAAGTTGTATAACTGAAAACCTTCACACAACAGTATTTTTGTAGCTCAGGGATTCATTCAGGCATGTATTGTCTGGTTATATGATGGAAATCCAATCCAGAGAGCAAAATTCAGATCTTCCATTTCTTCTGAGTTAGGCAGCTGCTAAACAATTTAACACAAACAGTTAACTGTACCACAATGTAGTAAAATAAAATGTGATTTTTAAATCATGCAAGTGACCTCAATATGCAGAGTCCAATTGATGGGCCACAGCCTTACCAAAGATTTTCTTTCTCCAAAAGTGAGTTGATAGATATTTCTCCTTTGCTCAGTGAGATGGCATCCAAACAGGATTTTATACAATATGGCATCACAGTCTTGATTACAGGTGTAGTTCAACAAGATAATAACAAGTAAAAGATGCAGAACAATCTTCTGCATGATGAAAAATGCAGAACACTTTTCATGCATTTTACAGTTTGTGCAATGAAACATGCAAAACGTTTCAAAGAAACTTTCTGCTCAAGAGCCTTCTTTTTTTTGTCAAGTCCTGAACACCTGTCCTTGCACTTGTCAGTGTTGCACTTGGAATGTTATTTACAAAAGCTGTATAAATCAGAAACCATAAAAAGTCAAAGAAAAATGTAAAAAGTAGTCACAGTTTTACAGAAATAATAATTAAAAAAAACCAAACCATAGCTGAAACGCATACTACAGATGAGAAATCCATTTTTAATGGCTGGAAGTCCAAGACTGAAAAAGAAATATTTTACACAATCAGATATATACAATACACTTTACAGTTTAGCCAGAATTTTAGATTATTTTTTTTACAAAAGACTATTGCAAGTTATAAATTTTCAACTTATTAAGCTAAAATATAATATTTACAAAATTTCAACAATTGCTGCTTAAAGATTTTGAACAATTTTGTCTGTACTTACCAGGTGCTCTGTAGATTTGTCAGTTACTTCTGAAGCCAACTTATTTTTAACTTCACATTTATCATCATTCTTCTCTTCCTCTGGCTTTGTCAGTTTATCTATGGAAGTCTGCATCTGATTCTTAAGTGTATACATTTCACTGTCACCTGAACCCCCCACTTCTCCAGATTCCTTTAGTTTTGGAAGGATGGATTCCATGCATGTCACAGTTTGGCTTTGGATATTTTCCCCACCACTGCTCCACAGCAGCTGATCAGGCGTGTCTCCTTTGCTACTATATGGGGGTTGGGGCATGGAAACAGAAGACATATCCTGCAACTGAACAAGGGGCATGCTTACTTCTGCCATGTCACCCTTCGATGCAGAAGACACCACATGTGGAATAATTGCATCTGAAACCACCGAGCAGAACTTCTCCTCTTGATCGTCAGAGGTAAATGCAACAAAATTAATTATTTCTGATTCGATCACTGGTTGGTCAGTGTCCAACTCGCTCATTTTGCTAGACTCTAAACAGATAGGTGCAACCATTTCTAACTTTGGACTGATTACATTGTCCTCATTTAAAATTTCAGTTGGCAGAATATCCACTTCATGTTCCACTGTAATATTTCCCAGAGTGAAATCAATGGTTTGTAATTCCAAATTTGGTTTCAGTCTGGAAGAATCCATAACCTTTGTTTCATCAGATTTTGGAGAGACTCCTTCATTTTCTAAATCCAGACAAAAAGTAGTAGACTGTTCAAAACTAAGTTCTGGATATGTATTGTTTAAGTCAAAATTATCAGCTGTTGAGGTATTCAATACTTCAGTATTCAAATCTGTGAAGGAAAGGGTCACCTCTCCAAGATGCCCAATACTGATTTCTGTTGGAAGAGGATCTAGTGATTCTTGGCCGATTTCTGGCTGAAGTGTTGAAAAATTAGCACTTTCTGTTTCTATAGTTCTTCTCTCTTCAGTGCCACTTAATTCCAAATCAGAGGCAAGTGATTTTTGTGTATCATGTTCTATAAACATGAATTCCACATAACTAGGTTTAATTTCATTTGTAGAAGAAATACTATCCAACACTTCTGTTTTTTCCATTTGGAGTTCCTTGGTTTCACAGCTTAATGGAAATGGATTGGCTTGTTCATATTTCTCTTCTGTGGTACTTATTGTTGTTACATTAACAAAGTTCTCATTTGTAATCTCTTCAGATTCTAGAATGTTAACTACACTGAAATCCTCACCATCCTTTAACTGAGAACCATTCAAATCCTCTTGATCATTGTTTGTAAGGAAAGAGTCTAATTCAACTTTGTTTAGCTCTGAATCTGAATACTGAACCTTGGAAAGCTGAGGACTTTTCCCACTATTGCATTCCTTAGTGTCTAGTTTTAGATCAATGGATAATTCTTTAGAATAACTGTCATTTTGCACAGAATCAGAGACAGTTTCTGGAAGATTGTTGGAGATTTCTGATAATTGTGTGTCAGATCGACCATCAGAAATCTCATGTTCTGTTGTCTCAAGGCTGACAGATGGCTCATTAAAGCCATCCAAAAGAAGAGGTCTCATTTCTTCTATCTGCACAGCTAACTCACTTTTCTCGGGTTTAAATGATTTCTTGTTAAATTCAGATGGAACAGGAATTCCCACTTCTTCCTCATTATGGAATGGATAAGAAGTAGTTCTTGCTAAATCATCTGCTTCTGACAATGTAGACTGTATATCTGAAAAGGAGACTTTTTCTAGGTCCCCCTCAACACTGGTTTTGATTTCAGGAATTTCATCAATTGTCATCGTTTTCTCATCTTTTACTTCCTCTGTTTCTGGGTTGCTAGCTGAGGAAGTGTACACATTGCAAAGAAATTCCTCTGAAAAAGGATTATAACTTGGCTTGGAATTTACCTGTAGACTTGTATTTTTCTCCTTCTCAGTAAGATTCAATTTTTCTTTTTCTAAAATTACAGAATTCACTAGCTTGCTCTCAGCTGGATTCCTCCCACTACTGTTGTAAAAAATGTCATATAGATCTTTAGCATTGCCTGCAGCCAGAGAAGAGTTATTTTTCTTTAATTTTTTAACATGCTCCCCAAAAACAGCTGGAGGTGGCAAGGGGCGAGGACACATTGGCATCTCCAATATGTTCTTATCATCCTCGGATACACCAGGTGCCATATCATCTGCCAGGATAACCAGTTGTTTTGGTGGCAGAGGAGGTGGAGGAGCAAATACAATTGGTGGTGGCTGTGGTACAGATAGTGACAGTGGTGGTCCTGGAGGCAGTGGCAGTAGAGGAGGGCGCCTATGTGGCCTCTCAAGAGATTGCTCATTTGCTTTTGTCATGTGCGAGACATCTTGTTCTTTCACCATTGCTGCAAGTTCCCGTGCCTTTACCTGAGCTTTGGCCACTACCTCTGCATGCTCCTGGGCCTTCGTTACATTTGCATGTTCCACAGCCTTTGTCTCACTTTCATGCTCACCTTCTTCTGCTTCTTCTTTTATATCCTCCTGTGATCCCTTTAAAACTACTACTTCTCCCCCAAATGCTTTTGATATAATATCTGGTGGCAAGACAATGTCTGGATTTCCCTCTTTGACAACTGGCAGAGGTTTGGCAGTGGTACCAGAAGATTTTATAGACAAAAAAGTATTTAGGGGTGCTGGCTTGCTTACTGTTGTAACTGCAGTCTTCCTTAGAACCATCACTGGGATTGGTAGATTGGGGCGGATTTTGGTTTGCGATGAAGTTGAAACAACTGGTGTCCAGGGGCTTGTATGTGGAATGACGGTTTTTCCAGATAACTTAATTGCAATGGGTTTTGAATTTTGCTTTCCAGATTGGGACTTATTTTCTTTATCTTTACCTTCCTCAGGGCTCTCTTCTTTAGAAGCTGCTATATCTTTCCCCTGATTTTTTTCATCTCTCTCACTCTTTCGCCAACTGAATTTTCCAAAAGTGGTTAGTTTTGACTCCTTTTCAGATTCCTCTTTTCTCTCTTCCTTCTCCATTTCTTTGTCATCTTTCTTCAATTTAAGTTTAATCCCACATTTTTCACCATTAGGGATTTCTTTCCTTTTACTAATTTCATATTCATTATTCCCATCCCCTAATTCTTTGATATTCTTTGTTTCTTCTTTCTTTGCTGTTTTTGTTGTCTTCTCATCATTTTCCTCTTTTTGTTTTTCACAGAGTTTCCGTCTCAGCCTGCGTTCAGTTTCCTGAATCACAGACAATCCTGCCTGATGATCCAGATTCCGCCTTTCTTCATACAGAGGATTCTCATCCACATGTTTCTGTGGGATGAAAGGAAACATGTCAGCACTATTACTTAATGCATCAATTATCCATTGGAATAAGATTGGATTCTTAATTTATTATCTTTCTTATTCTGCTACCTGATGAATTAATTGTATTTACTGGAAAAGAGGCTGGGGGGTGGGAGGAATGACATAATTTATACCTTTTAAGTAGCACAAGTCAAGCATTAAAAACTTTCTGAATTTCTACTAAGTTAAGAATATTGAGATGATATATTTAACAAAATGAAAAAGACAAAAGTGCCAGACAGCAAAGTAAATGTTAAAAAAGTAAAATACAGCCACATTGAAAAGTTATGACCTGCTTTATATTAAATCACATTTCTGATTCTTCAGCAGTTTGTACTTGCAGGCAATAGCTCCCTACAGTCAACGAATATCATGTCCCACCTATATCTAGAGATGTCAAAAATGGCTTTGTCCTACCTTGCTATTAACAGAAGTCAAGTGGAAAATTGCTTTTAAAAGACAGGGCATTAATTATGATATGCACTAATGAATTATATGAAAGTAATATTCTGGAGACTAACCTTATATTTCTCATTATGTAGATGACTTTTGACATGTTGTTCTGCTGATATCTGGTCTCCAAAGAATTCACTGCAGAGTTGGCAGTAGTATCCAGTGACTGGGATAAGAAATTCAGAACCTAAAATGCCCCCCCGCAAGATTCAGTCACAAAAAATGATTAAGAAACTATGTAATTTTAGTAAGCACAAAGCGACAATTAAGATAGTATCAGCAAAATATATTATGGATCCTAAACACAGTTCCTGCTAGAATAATCTGATCTGAAATTTTAAATAAAAACATGGAATTGTCCATCATTCCTTATTACAGTTATTTCAACCCAGTATACAGATCAAATATAACTTGCTTTTCCACTCCTACTTACTTCTGAAGTAAAGCATTAATCAAGAAAAAAATTGCTTAAAAATTAGAAAAAAATTTAAACAGAGTCGCCAGAATCATGAGATGGGCGACAAATAAATTTGATAAATAAATAAATAACAAATAACCAAAATTGCACACTGCTTAACATTAAAATGGCCTGTGATAGTGTGCTCTGAGCAATTAAAAGTAAGACAGACAGCATACCTTTGGCTGGAACAGGTATTTTGTCAATTCGTTTTGTGACTTCCTGCTTTGTTTCATTTTGAGTCTTTGTTGCCCAGGGTCTATTATATGGATCCAGGGTCTATTTGCACAATGACAAAAACATATAGACTGATACATGAAAAAGATGCTTGGCTTTTGGTCAAAGTTAAGATTAGTTAAAAAGAAATTGATACCAGCAGCATATGTGGAAGAATTGCAATCCCTCTCTCCACAATAACTTACTACAAATAAAGTATGAAAAGTTAAAAACGTATCAGTATGTATGTACTCTATCATCTCGCAAACTGCAGTCAAATCAAACTGATGCTATGGTTTAAACCAGTGGTCGCCAACCGGTGGGCCGCGGTCCACTGGTGGTCCGGGAGAAAATTTTGGTGGTCCACAGAGAAATGTCATCCCCAAAGCAATTAATCCAGGCTGCACGAGAACACAAGGCTGCGCCGCCCACATGGCCTGCTGAAACACAAGGCCTGTGTCGCTTGCATTGCGAACAATACGAGGTAGTGAGGGGAGGAGGAAAAGAGCGGGCGGGGGAGAACTTGCCTGGCTACCAGGCTGCTTCTTTCCACTTCTTTCTTCTGCTTTTGGCTGCACGCAAGGAAAGCAGCAAGTCTTTCCTTCTCTCCCCCAAACTCCGCCATAAATTAGTCTTTGGGACCCTGCAAGGCATCCTGCTCCAAAATGCTGCAGCGGCAAAGACTCATTTCAGGTGGAGTTTGGGGGAGAGAAAGAAAGACTTTTGCTGCTTCTGCTGCTTTCCTTGCATGAAGCCAAAAGCCTGCCCTTCCCTCCCTCCCTCCCTCCCCCTCTCCCTGACAACAGAGCTGGAAATGGTATCCTGCGATCCCAAATAAAGAACAATCGATTGGTAGGAAAATAGGTGGGGAATTTTTCTGCAGACTTTTTGGGGATTTTCCCAGGATCTCTGCAGACAGAGACCCTGGGAAAATCCCCAAAAAAGTCTGCAGGAAAATCCTCCATCCCGTTATCCTACAGATGGATCATTTTTTATTTGGGATTGCAGAATACCCTCTCCCCCCCTCCCCCCGAGAACAGAGCTGAAAAGCAGGTTAGGAATGTGGCTGCCTTGTAGGGTGTGTGTGAGAGAGAGAGAGGGGTGGAGAGGGAGGGAGGGAGGGAGGGAGGGAGAGAGAGAGAGAGAGAGAGAGAGAACATCACTGCCAACCCTCCGAGGTTAGATCAGATCTCTCCCCCCCGTCAGCAAGCCACCGTCAGTCAAAATTCATATTAGTGGTCCGCGGGATTTAAATTATGAGTTTGGTGGTCCCTGAGGTCCAAAAGGTTGGCGACCCCTGATTTAAACAATTGATTACAAATCCCAAAAAACTGTCAGTTCTATAAATTTCAATCTTTCCTCTCAGATTTCTTAGTAATTTTTTATTCCTACATTGGGAGGAAAAATTGTAACTATAGCCTGCGAATACACAGTAACAACAAACTTTGGTTCACAACTAAACTCAAGCAGCTACATTGTGCCAAAGGGGAAACCTACAGGAAAGGATTGCTGTACAATCAGGCCAGAAATGTATTAAGAAAGGAGATCAGAGCAGTAAAAAGAAGCTACTTTGAAAAGTTGAGGAATCAGCTCTCAACAAATGAACCAGCAATTTTGTGGAAAACCCTTAAAGACATCACTGGCTACCACAAACCTCCTTCCCATGCAGAAGGGAAATAACAACTGGCAGATGACCTGAATGTTTTACTGTAGGTGGCAGACGTTTGCAGTTCGTTGGGCATTAACATCCCGGAGGCATTTGTTTGAGGGGGCTCAAGTCCTGTTTGAGGTGTGGACTGACCACAGGAATCTTGAGTCACTGCAATCACCTCCGAAACTATACCCTAAACATGTACAGTGGGCATTATATTTCCGGTGCTTTAACTTCGCGTTGAGATATATGCCTGCTGGAAAGAACTTCATGGCAAATGCACTCTCACGGTTGCCACAATATAACAACCGGAGAGACGAGGTAGTACAACCTCTTATCCCAGGACAGGATTCCATGTGTTCATTGAGATCCCAATTGACAACAGAACTTCACGAAGCAATACAGAATGATCCATGGTTGAAGGAGAATCCCAGATTGGCGTGGAGGGATATGAAGCTGTATGTACCTCTAGCACTACGAGACATAGTACTAAAACGTTGTCATGATTCTAAACAGGCAGGCCACTATGGATTTTTGAAGACATTACATCTGGTGAAACGTCGATTTTGGTGGCCAACTATGAGAGCAGAGATAGAGACCTATATTAAAGAATGTACTGTTTGTGCTACTGCGAAAATGAGGTCAGGAAAGCCATTGGGATTATTACAACCAGTCTCGGACACTCACCGTTCATGGTTAGCCATGAACATGTGAATGCACCATGTCTACAATGACTATTCCATACACAATACCCTATGAAAGCAGGGGGCAGAGTATAGAGGATTACCGGGTTACCCTTGGTAATATTATGTTGTTCCCTGTTTTGCAGGCGGATCTATGGTAGAGGGGGCTGCCTGTCAGGCTCTGAGTGCAACGCTGCTTCGGAGCCCGCCAGCTCGCCGGACTCAGCGAGAATCATCCTTCTGGGAGGCTGAGCTGCCCTGGTTGCCGCCGGTACTGTATCTGTCCTATGCTGCGAGCGCCTGATGTCCGACTGTGCTAGGAGTCGCACTATGATGATGTAGTCAACGCGATGTAGCTCTGCATGCATGCCGGCCGCCGAAGACTTAATTTGACAGCTGAACATCTGCCGGTGTATTTACAATGACAGGGACATCTAGTTGCTACGGAGCAGCTTGGGAGCCAGCTGGGAAACTCATAGGTGAGGGGTGGAGATAGGAATGGATCGGGGGGGGGGGAATGGTGAAGGTGGCACAGGGTGGGGATAAATTATAAAAAGACGAGATAGGATAAGGAAGTAGGCATTTATGATGGTGAGCTATCAGAAGGGGGGGTAATGAGCTAGGCGGGGCCAGAATTGCAGCTGCGTATAGGCGTGGGTGTCACTGTTGTAATAATAAAAGGGAATGGGGTGGGGAAACACTCAACGCTAATCTTGCCTGGCTTTGAGCCATTCTTGCTGGGAGAATTTGTTATTTGCTTATCACAGAATAAACTATCATTGGCCTACAGAAGAGCTTGCGTCTTTGTTCACTTTGAGGCAAATCTTCAAGACTCAAGGATCAGCTGAGAGTGGGTTTGAGAGGAAACCACTGTCAACTATCATCACCCTCTCCATCTCAGATACATCAACAACCAAATCTCCTACAACTGACTCCATTCTTCTGCCCTGCCCCACCTGTGATCACAGAATAAGATGTGCAAGAGAAAAGCACCAAGCCCAGATAAGGAAAAGCACCAGGCCCAGATAAGGTAACTGTTTGCTTGAATGTTTGTACTGACCAATTGGCCCCAATCTTCACCTGTATCTTTAATAAATCGCTAGAGATGTGTTATGTTCCTTCTTGCTTCAAATGCTCCTAGTGCCAAAGAAACCATCCATCAAGGAGCTGAAAGACTATGGACAGATTGCTGTGACATCCATAGTTATGAAAACCTTTGAAAGGCTAGTACTGGCCCCCCTGAAAACCATCACAGTTCCACTGTTAGACCTATTACAATTTGCCTAATGAACAAATAGACAGGCAGATAATTCTGTTAATATGGCACTGCACCACATCTTACAACATCTTGAATCTACAAGGACCTATGCAAGGGTCCTTTTTGTAGACTTCAGCTCAGTATTCAATACCATCATTCCAGATATTCTTCTCACTAAACTAATTCAGCTAGCTGTGCCTGATCACATTTGTAAGTGGCTTGTGAGCCCATTTTCAGTGGCAGAGCGCTCGGGCCACCACAGGCGCCCTGACACGAGTAACATCAAGTTGGCCACGCCCAGTGTTATTGTGTAAAATGCATAATCCAGGAAGACGGCTGCGAAAATATCTATAGACCCCTGACATCCTGGACATAATCTGTTTCAACTTCTTCCCTCAAGATGACACTATAGGACATTGCACATCAAAACAACTAGACACAAAGACAGTTCCACCCCCCACCCACCCCGAATGTTATAATTCTGCTAAACAACTAATTCCCACAAGACTGTCTATGCCCTAGGATGTCAAACCACCTAGTAGGGCTATATTAATTATTATCCTGTCCTATTACCTTAGGTTCTTATGACTATAACTTTGATGTTGTATCTCAAGATTTCTGTTGATTATTTCTATTCTATTCTAAAATGTCAGCTTTTCCAAATTTGCTTATGGTAGAGACACTATAGAATATACATAAGTGGATTTATTTCCAAGTTCATTGGTCAAAAACCCAGAGATTTCACATATCACTTAAGATGCCACAAAGCTTCAGTTTCCATAAGAGTGTAGGCTTTAATGACAGTGTATTGATAAATATAGATTGAATAATGAAGTCCAATATTGGCTGCTATGCAAGTCAATTTTAAGTAAATATAACAATGCTAAATAAACAAGCAAACTAACTTTTTAAAGGCATACTTAATTGGCATGAGACTCTTTGCCATTAAAAATGTATTTTATAGCTTATATACATTAATTGCAAATTGATTATTGGACACATACCTGTCTATGTTTCTTATTATGCATATGTGTGAAGAAATCAAACATAGTTCCACAGGTAGTATTGCAATCTTTACACCAATGGTTCCCTGTATCATAGTAGTCATAAATACTGGTCCCTTGCAATGGCTGTGAAGATGATTCCATAGGCTTAGGACTCTTTTCCTTGAATCTGTCACTATTAGTTTTTGGTTCCTACATTAAAAAAAACATCTATAAGGTATATAGGGTATAAGAGAATTCCTTAAAACCAGCTTTTAGTAAATATTATGCCCACATACACACACAGTGTCTATGTGTGTGTAAGAAACAGAGAGACCAATTGCAGTATGGATCATATTCTGGTCAAGCCAAAGAATATTTCATTGTTTCAGTGAGATGGAATTACCACTTTTTCAGGCCTACTAAAGAGGCAATGGCAAAACCATTTCTGCAATGTTACAAATAAATCTGCAGGGAATTGTCCAGGCGGTCAACACAGACTCAAAGGCACAGCGCACACCGCCCGCGTGCGCACACCCACACCCGGGGCAAAAAATGTCCTTTCTTTCACACAGGCTATAATAAGTTAGCATCAGTACCTAGAATTTACCTTGACTAGATCAGAAGTTTTCTCCTGAATCCTTGCATTTTCTGAAGACTCTTTACTTTCTGAAGATAGTTTCCGGGATTTCTCAAAAATATTAATCCCCAGGATCTGGGCTACCTTGTCAAGTTCAGATTGTTTCTTCCCTGCAGCATCAGCATTCATCTTCAGCTGAGCTATTTCCTTCGCAATGTTATCTTGCAGTCGGTTGACTTCTATTAGTAAAGGGTCTTTGTGTCCATCCTTCTCCCTCCGTTTCTTCCGAAGCAATTCCCCTGAATCAAACAAAGTGGTTGAGTACAAAAGGTAAAAAAATTAAGCTCACAAATGCAAAATGATTGTAATCATTAACGTTATTAAATATCATGGCTCACCCAAATGTCACAAGGGGTGCACCACTGAGTGTAGTAAATTCTGGGATGCATATAATAGAAAGGTAGCAAACGTAAGCCATTTAATCCAGCTGATTATATAATATCAAACTCTATTTAAAAACATCCCAGGAAAGATGGGGCATGAGAAGAAACAGTACCTTGTTGTTTTGAAAGTCTGTTTAATTCAGCTCTGAGATAATGTAGTTTTTTTTGCCGTGCTTCCTGTTCAGCTTTCAACTTCTCAATTTCTTCTACTACCTAAAATAGCGTTGAAGAAAAAAAACTGCATAAACCACCATCTTCCTTAGCAAAAGGTAAAGCAACATTGCAAAAATCAATGTGGTAATTAATGTACATTGCACCTTGAATCCAAGTGATTTCAATGACTTTCGAGTAATCATTTGAATAATTGTGCAAATTTAACTTTTATCAGAGATAGCATCTCTTTTGTTATATGTTGCATCTGTGTTTATTTTTCAGTGAAGGATCACATCAAAGTTCTATAGCATTAACTATCTTCTGCTGGGAAGTACTATGGTCTATAAGTCAATTTTAAGTAAGTCACAAGCCATGCAGGATAAAGTGTATTTAAACCTATTGAAATTAATGGACTGAAGTATCTGCAACCACTTTTGGAATCAATCAATTCCAACACAGTACAAATATTTTAAGTATGTAAATGTGTATTAAATAACACAAATGTATTATGTTTGAGTTAAGCATTTATAATTTTACAATTTTTAAATGGTTTTCTTCACTACTGAATGAAAAACAAGCAAAAATATAACAAAACTACAATACAGAATAATTTTTCACCATGAACTTAATTCACTTTAAATTTATCTCCATGTTTGGTTTCTTCCTTGGCTAATATTTGTTAATTTTAATGTTAATATTGATCATTGTAATGTTTTAAATGTCTTATATTGTTATTTTTATCATGTAGTAAGCTGCCCAGAGTCAGTGTATAAATTTAATAAATAAATCTGCCTATTTCCAAGATTATGATCTTGTCCAGCAGTCCCCAACCTTTGTTTCTTCGTGGCCTAGCAGGGGGGAGGGGAATTGAGCCATACAAGTGGTAGGCTGTTGTGCACATGCACAGGTAGAGTTGCACAAGTTGAGCTATGCACACCTGTATGTGCCGGCCTGGCTCTGAAAAGGCCCCAGCCCAGGGGTGGGGAACCTCTGATCTAGTCTGTTTCATTCTAAAATACTAATTATCCCTTGAAATCTGGGTCTAAAACATTTTTAACTCAAAATATTTCAAAGTTAAAATAAAATGAACTCTTTTGACACCACAGGAAAATATTCTGTTTTGTCCCTACAATAAAAGAAAAAAAAAACAATGCAAGTTTCTGGTCACAAAAAAATAAACTTTAAATGAATGATTTATTCATGATATGGAGTGTCATGGCTATCTTGTATATTTCAAGCTTAAAACAGAACATATTTTTATAAGGTTGGAATAAAACATTTAAAACATGTTGAATTTTATTTTCTCAGAAAACATAAACAACCTGACTATCCCAATAGAATATTTCAAGTGATGCTATTTTTCTCCAGGTTCAAAATAGTATTTGGTTTTCATATTATGGATATTCCTACTAGAAACACATTTATGAAGTTTGTTTACCAAACCAAGTTTACAGAGCTTACATATGAAATACAATATAATTAAAATATTAAATGCAATCTAATCAATTAAAATTCCAGCATAAGCACCTACATTTTATTGAGTTTGGCACTGCTGGTTATTTTCTGGAAGAGTCAAAAATTTACTAGCTTTCAGAACACCAGGAGGCTGAGAACATCCTTATCTGAAGGGCTAAGATATTCCAAATAAGTGGGACTTTTTGCAGAAAATGCCCATTGTTACACCCCTTTCCACCATAATTCCTGGTAGGCGGAAACCTTTAGTAGGCCTTCCTAGGTGTCTGAGTAGGACAGATAGAACTATTGAGGAAAGGAACTCCCTAGGATATCAAGGCATTAAGGTCTATATTAGGTCTATATTGGAACGTTCTATTCAGAAACCTACTGATAGCCAATGCAGTTCTCACAGCAGAGATGAAATATGACAGTATCATGACTAACCATCCAATATGCCTGCTACTGTGTTCAGGAGCAGCTTAGATTTTTTGAAGAGTTTTCAAGTAGTCATAATGTAAGCAAAATTCAAAAAGAAAATTTAGTGAAACTGAAAAATATACACAGATGTTCAACATTTTAGGCCTTTAAATTATATATTTAAAATAGTTTTTTTTTAAAGTACCCACCTTTTGTTTCCTAGAAGCTCGATTTTTTTCATCAGGTATTCTTTCCTTGGAACCTCTTAATGAAGGTTGAGAGAACTGAGGATGTAATTTTGAATAAGAAGCTACTGTAGGGATTTGCACAAGCACAGAGTCATCTCTTTTGGTATCAGGAGTCCCTTTGGCTGTGGAAACTGTCTCAATAACTCTAAGATTGGGCCGTGTTGGATTTGATGGCACTGTTAGTGTGACAAGTCCATGCATATCTGTAAGCCCAGGGTCAGTCTGCTGAGCATACATGGGCCAGCCAGAAGCTGCATAAGCCATGTAGTGTCCATACGCATCATAGCCAGGAGGGGCCATTGTGGGAGAAGGATAGTTTTGTGGCAACTGTGGTGTAGGAAAAGGTGAAAAGCTTGGAAGTCTGTATTGGGAAACAGAGGTGGGTGTAGGTGACAAATTAGGAAGAGATGGTGGAGCTGATGGAATTAGAGATAGTGGAGGAACAGACTGCTCAACTGTGTCAGGAGGATTATCTCGTCCTAACATTTTGCTTGTATTGTGCTCAGATTTTGTAACAGAGGATCTAACTTTAGATAACGGATAAGAACCAGTAGGTGAGAGAGAGTGCTTCTGGTTTGATTCTGGAGAATAAGTTTCACTGCGATTGCGACGCCTCTCCCACATTTCTGCTTTGGAAGAAGCTACTGAATAACGATCAGGTGAACGAGATGACTTTTTTCCATGAAGACGTTCCTGAGTACGAGCAGCAAGTTTACCTATTTCGGCCACCCCAATGTCAAGACCAATAGTTTTAAGCAAACTATGAATCTTCTCATACTCTGGTCTGGATTCATCTAATGGTTTTGGTTTTACAGCTGAAGGAGGTGGAGAACCTACTTTTTGACTTACAGATTCCTTCTCATCACTCAATGTTAGCTTTTGAGGAGATGGAGAGCTGGTATTACAATCGTCATCATCATCACCATAAAGAAATTTCTCTTCATCCTCAAGGTCATCAGGAAAACTGTTCCTTTTTTTTTCTTCCATATTATTAGAGTCTGCCATGACTCCCAAAATGCCCAGAATGCGTGAAAAGCCACTTCCATCCTGGCTGGCTCTTTCATGAGGAAGCAGGAAATCACCAGGCTGGTCAACAGACTCTGATGTTGACTCATGAGGCTCTTTTTGTTTTAGAAAATTTTCAGAGTTTTGCTCAGTAGGAAGTGTATTTTGATGTGGACCAGAAAATGGTCTCCAGTCAGGCTCACTGCCTTGAGTTTCCTTACTGGTAGACTCTGCAACTGCATTTTTGTTGAATTGTTTGAGGAAATTCTCTACCTCCAATGAAAAAGGAGCAACGCTACTACGTTGGGGCAAAGAATGATTTGAAAGAAGTGGGGGATCTTTAATAGAGGAAGAACCACTAGAAAAGACTTCAGGCTAAAAAAGAAAAAAAACCATCATTTGTTACTGCATTCCATAATTAATGTAATCAATAGTCAATTTCATACGACAACATCTTCATATAGTTGAATTATACTCAATAGTTTAAAACCCAAACAGGAAATTATAAAAAGAAAAAATTGAGACTGAAAAACACATGCATGTTTCAAAATATTATGTGGTTATTTTTGTCACAAGTACTATAGATATTGCACAATTATATCTGAGTTTATATCTAAAGTCACAACATTTATCTCTTTGATAAAGAAGCTCAGAGTGCTGCAAAAGTGATAAGTATCAGATGAATAATGGTAACATGCTCCAATGCGGTCCAATCTATTTTGCAATGTTGTGTTGCTGAGAAATAAAACTAATAATACAACAAAAATTGTGTCAGTTTGATTGTCTTGGTAATAACCATCCCTCTCCCATGTAGGACAAGTGAAACGGTTGACTTGCCCTCAATCATACTTACACAAAACCAATTTTAATTGGCTTGGCGATCCTCATACCTTGATCCCTGATTATTTGGGCCCCCCTAACAATGATTAAAAAGGAAAAAAAAAAGCTTATGTCAAAGGAATAGCAAAGGAAGAACACAGTGACTAAGAAGAGTGAAAATGTTAAAAGGTTGCTTTGAGGAATCGAAAAAATTGCATTTTACAGCTCCAAGGACATTTTAATACTAAATTTGCATTTCAAAATCAAAACTAAAGACAGTTGCAACAAAAGACCTCATTATAGTAATAACCTACTAAGATAAGATTGGGCCCCACTTTGGCACTCTTTCACAAGGCTCTGAAGACATGGTTCTGCCAATGGGCCTGGGGATCCCAGAATGATATGGAGTGCATTAAGTGGCTCATTTGCCAAGTGGAGTAGTGCTTTTTATATTGTTTTTGTATTGGGATTTTATCCTTGTAAACCACTCAGAGTTACTGAGAATAAATTGGGCAGCCATATACATTTTCATAAATAAATATTAATATTTACTATTTTTATTTTGTTCTCTAAATATTAGGAGACAATAGATTTTACCATATGTTCATGACTATTAGTAAGGTTAATTTTTTTTTGGGGGGGGGGGCAGAGTTTTATGTCTGTTTGTAGAAAACAAACCCTCAATTAATAATTAAAATTATTTAATTTGGCTTACACAGGTAGTCCTTGACTTTCACTTAACAATTGTTCAAAATTAGGACTTAGAAAAAGTAACTTGCTACTTGCTACCTGTACTCACACTTGTGACTGCTGCATCTTCCCCAGGGTCACCTGATCACAATTCAGGTTCTTGGCAAGTGGTCACATTATTGCTAATTGCAATGTTTTGTTTTTGTCAATTCTGGGCAAAAAACACCCATTAGGGAAGCTGTATTTGTCTAATATCTATGTGATTCGCTTATAACCATATTATTTGTTTAGCAAATGGTTTAATTTTCTTAACAACCACCATAATATTTTTTTCTCAAATATGCCACCTAAAATTAACACCAAATTTAATTTTTCTTTCTCTATTGTACCTTATCAAGAAGCCGGATTCTGCCTAAAAATAGATAACTTTAAATATTTTATAATTTTAAAAAACATAAAATCAACCTGAAACCAACATAATATCAGGTATTCTTGAACAACCTATATTGAATGTCTATAATCTCCTTCATTGTAGAAGATAGAAAATGTTTGCCCCACAATCACAACCCTTGAATCAGAATCTGTTTAAATACTTGTATATTGTAGATAATGCAGACCAACTGAGAAAGGCCAGAAGAAAGTTTGGGAACAACTGTGATTCTCAGTGCATTCTTTATGAAAGTGAATAACTGAACAAGTAAATTCAAGGGGAAATGTCTTCATACTTCCATAAATTTTATTACAATGTGGAAGAAAGCTTCCAAGAAATTGCAACATATCTAGAATCATGAAAGTGAATCAAACTAATTAATCTAGAACAAATTATGACACACTGAGATATATGTTAATTTAAAATTTGTTGTATTTATTTGTTATTATGTTTTTATTTTGCTTTTGTTAGCCATATTCTTGAAATGGGCAAGCCATATACTATGAATGAATGAATGATCAATCATGAAACAGGTGACTCATAGGAGGATTCAACCATATAGAAGAACCAGATTGGATCTTTGAAAAAATAAAACTGTCTTAGCTTCTGGTAATTCGGTCACTACAAAGTGACTACTTCTTTAAAACTTACCAGACCACACTGAAAAGACTGGAAGAAGACCTAAGGGAATAGAAAACTTTCTATTCAGCACTTTCTTCCTTTTCTTCACTACGACCTAACTATTTTTGTGTATCCTGTAAGACTAAAGAAAATCAAGACAGTATCTTCCAATTTTCTCCTTCTACTTCTTCCACAGCCTTGACACCCTGATCTGAAGGCCAATAGAAATCACTAATCAGTTCACCACTTAAGCCTGATTAACCATAACTTTGTTACAAACTGACATCTGTGTATATTTAGACAATTTGTTCTTTGTATATTTAACAATCTTAGTTTGTTTATTGCAAAGCCCGGTGGGAAACCAATCAAAATTCTGGACTTCACATATTAATACTGGTATATTTTTAGTTTTCTATTTTTATTGTTAACTGATGTATATGTTAGTAAATTAATTATATATATTACATGAATCAATAGATAAGATTCATTTTAATTAGAATATAGGACAATAGCCTTCATTTTTTCTTTTCATTTTTGCATATAAAATTAAAGATTTTTTTTTGCAAAATATATAATCTGACATTCTAGATTAGTTCAAAAGCTGCAAACCTGCATGTAATACTTAATGTGACAATATAAGAAAATATAACATGGGGCATTCTATGAAGGTCTATAATGGAAATAAGGTACCCTAAAATGTGCTGCTGCTCCCTCATTCTGTAGCACAGTGATCCCCAACCTTTTTGACGCCGCGGCCCGGTACCGGCATCAGCTGGGCGCCGCGGCCCGGTACCGGCATCAGCTGGGAGCCGCCATCTTTTTTTGATGAAAAAGTGCTTCCGGTGACCTCACCGGAAGCACGTTTTCATAAAAAAAAGATGGCGGCGCTTAGCTCGGTGAGCTTTTCCGGGTAGAAATGGCTTTCTACCCGGAAAAGCTCACGAAGCGCAGCGCCGCCATCTTTTTGATGAAAACGTGCTTCCGGTGAGCTTTCTACCCGGAAAAGCTCACCGGAAGCACTTTTTCATGAAAAAAAGATGGCGGCGCCCAGCAAGCCAGCGGCCCGGTAGGAGTTGTTCCGCGGCCCGGTACCGGTCCGCGGACCGGTGGTTGGGGACCCCTGCTGTAGCAGATAGCCCCAAATTGGAATTGGGGAATCACATAGAAAGCACATGAGGGATCCTTGGTGCTCTCTGAGCTTGTTTTCTTGCAACCACTAGCACTGATGATATTACCTAGTATGGATAATGAAATGTCTGCAAGAAAAGAAGCAGGCTCAGAGAGCACCAAGGACCCCTCATTTTAAACCCGAACTACATATATTATCTTTTATTGATAGAGAGTCCATCTCTGTATTTTCAGAATATCAACAGAAGAAAGCTCCAATATCAAGTTAATCAAAAATATCCAGGGATAAAGTGAAAAAGAAGCAAAAGAAAAAAAATGGGAAGATTAGTAAAATCCTTACCCAAGGAAACATAAATACAGGAAGCCCAGTTTCCCTCTCTCCACTGTAGAAAATGGACCTTCACATGTCCAACAGTGAAGAAGGGCAGCCTATAGTGGGACATACCAAAATAATCTCACTGTGCAGGAATATGCAGATGCAATCAGATCGAAACTATCCTCTGAAAGATACATTTGCCAATGGAAGCAGATATTTGAATATTCAGTTTGCAATGCCTCAGGAAACAGAAGACCATGTGCATGTGTCTCTTGGATGCCATCAGTAGAGAATACAGATGAGACTACTGCATTCCTAGTGGAGTGTGCCATTACCCCCTCAAAACAACAGCACATTAACATCCCTAAGCCAAAGTTATGTACAGACACCTATCTGGATATGGTTGTGGTAGAAATCTTGCAACTTAATGCAGACTCTTAAAATGACACAAAGCAGTAATCCTATGCTGTTGGGAAATAGTTCTTAATAGTTCCTCAGATGTTCAAAAAGTAATTCTTCCTCCAGGAGGGCTTCTTCAGGAGGTTTGGGACAAAAAGGTGGTTAATCACAGCTCCTGACTTTTGTGAAAGATTAAACTGATTTTTAGAATGAACACTGGATCTGGGCAGAGAACAGAAGTTATTAAACAAAGATTCGTCTTTGAAGACAAAGTCTGAGAGTTTCTTGAAGAGATGATAGCCCTCAAAAATATTATTTTTTGAACACAGATATATGACATTCAGAAATTTGTTAGTTTGTGTGGCTGTAGCTAGAACAAAGGACTGCTGAGGGGAAAACAATTGAAAAAAAAACTCTAGCGATGGTTACTCCTTCTGTTGTGATTGTAGCTTATCTTGCAAAACAAATAGGACAGAGAAAAAAATAGGAAGCAAATAGAATCCTTGGCAAAGCTTTGGAAAAATGCTTTTTTTGTAAGAACCAAAAAGTCTGACTCTTAGAGTAGAGCAAGTGAAAAGGTCAATCCACTATGCCAGTGGTAGCTAACATTTTTGGGCTCTTGTGCTGAAAATTGCGCACACCAGCACCCAGAAGGCAATGCGCGTGGGCCCCCCATGCCCCCTGCGCATGCGCACGTGATCCCCCCACGCCGCCCCCTTACCTGCACTGCATCTGCCTCCCAGCTGATTTTTGGCCCGTTTGAGGACTTTTTCAGCCTCCCGGAGGCTCGAGGAAAGTCTCTGCAGTCTTTGGAGATCGAAAAATGGGCCTGTTTTGTCACTTCCAGTATTTCCGGGAAATACAGGAAGTGATGAAACAGGCCTGTTTTTCGCCCTCCAAAGGCTGCAGAGGCTTCCCTCGAGGCTCTGGGATGCTGAAAATCAGCTGGGAGGCACGTGCTTGCACAGTGAGCTAAGTTTGGCTGGGGCTCGCGTGCCCAAACAAATGGCTCTGTGTGCCACCTGTGGCACACGTGCCATAGGTTCACCATCACGGCACTATGCAATCCATTTAGGGAAATGACTTAACACACAAAATGTCTAGAATTTGTTCTAGTCCTGCATATATTTTCAGCCTGGCCCACCAATTTTTTGGAGTGATGCTCCTGGCATGCCACTTAATGATTATGTGAAACTATCAGTCTGGAAAAAGTTACACAACCTAGTTCACTGCATACCACTTATCAATTCCTTCTGATTGTTTCATGAAATTCCAAAAGTAATCAGTTGTATATTTTAAATCATACAAATATAATTTAACCTTTACAACCTTTAAAATATATACTTTACATATATAATTTTGATAGATTAATATATACTTCTAATTTCATTAAAAAAACTTTTTGTGTTTAGTAAATGTGTATTTTAAACACGTTTGGAGAGCATGTTTGGCAAGAGCTCCCACTTTTTATCTTGCAGGAGTTCAGTAAAAATTCAGATGGGTATTTTTCTCCAATCTTTTTGTAAACAAGGAGTCTTAAAAGCTTGCATATTTTTTCTGTGAAGTTCATAAGGCTAATGAAGGCATTTCCCCAATATCCCCAAGTATATTGAAACTGAACTTTTAGCCATTAAAAAGAATATATTCTTTAAGTTCTAAAATTTACTTCACTGTGTATCACTAACTCTAGAAATACTTCTCTAGGATGACCATAATTATTTAAAGACTTATAGACGCCCTACAGATGCCCTAAATTTTAAAACAAGGGCCCTCATTTAGATCAAATGAAATCAAACTGATAATTGTAAAGGATTTGTACTAAATCAACAATTTTCAATGGCATTTTAGAGAAATATGCCCATAAACTAACACAGTTGAAATTAAGCATTAAACAGATTTTTCAAAATTACAACTGACAGTAACAAAAATGGAGTGGAGTGGTGTCAAACCTGTACAGGATGATCATCCACACGTTTCTTCAAAATAGATTTTTTGGGCATTGCTGGTGCCTCATCAGGTCTATAATGGTACTGAGGTTCAGAAGATTTCGCTGGATTAGTTGAACCAGTCATCGCATAGCTATTGTCTGATAGTTCCCGACTCAGATTTCTGCTCAGTTCCTCTTCTTTTCTTTTCCTTCTAGCACTTTCAAGTTCGCGAAAATCTTCATTGAGATATGTTGGACTTGGACTTCTACTAAAACTTCGTTTACGGTATTTTCGTGTTCCTGACAAGAAACCTTGTGGTTCCGTGTTCATGTCAAGTAATCTGTCATTTCTGTCATATCGAGGTCGTTTTGGCTCCCGCCCTCTATCGTCCAATGCATATAAGGATTTTCTAAGTAGTTCACCTTCCCTATCAGTTTCTCTTCGCTTATTCTCATAGTTCATGCTATAGTCTGATTGATGGAGGAAAACATCCCTATTGTGATAGTCATCATCATGTCTCCTACTGTAAGGACTAGCCTGATTTTCCTCACGAGAAGGATATCTCTCAAGGCTCCGACGACGTAAAAGGCTTCTGCTAAATATTGGTCCATCAGCCAAATCATCCCTGATTAGAGAGATACACAAATTATAACTTCATTCACAAATCTGAATAGTGTCAGTTGAACAAAAATGTTGAAAAGCAGCCTGCTTATGCATAATTATTTTTTCTTTCAACCTAATGCAATCAGTTCCAAACGTTTTATAACTTTCGCAACTGATTCATTTCCGATCACAAACCAAAGTATTTTGTTCTCAATTAAATCACTTCTAAAAAAAGTTATTAATGAACAGAGGAAAGATAAAACCTAAGCATAGCCTGCAAATCCATTCACTAAATTCTATATTCAGTTCAGGTTATTTTATTGCTCTCCTCCCATCTATACCTTTTGTTTTCTTTTCATCTGTTCTGGAATGTCCTTCAGCCATTAAAACAGATTTGTCAAGAGAAGGAGAGGAGGAAATCCATTGGTGGGTGTTATTCCATCCACTGGACATAACTTATATTTCAAGATGGGGGTTAGGTCTTACATAAACTGTGCACCAGAATATCTTGATTTTCAAAGATATTCAAAAAGGAATTAGCAGAAAAATAAGTAATGTTACTGTCCTTTTGCCAGATATAATACTGAAATTTCAGTTCATGGAACAGCAACACTTCATCATGTCTACCTCTTAAAGTAGTTTTACCTACCTTCACTGTAAGAATGATATAGCAGTGTATATAATAATCTTACTTGTTTGACCTGCACCATTATTTCCCAGTTAATGGAAAAATTCATTTAATCGTTTTTTTTTTCTCTTGTTGATTTAGAATCACCTTTCACTTAAATTAGCCCATCCTGTGCCATAACAAACCACTGAGGTTCTACCATCATATGCTAGAAGTCAGAGAATATGGATGGAAATAGCAGTGACGTTCTATTATTCATTCTGCACTGATTAATCAAACATAGGGCTCCTGAGCTTGCATTTGTTGCCTGCCTGCCTTATTAAGTTCTTCTTATACCAACTGTTCACGGACTACATTATTTCTTTCCAACAACTCTCCTTCATAATGAAGGAATTTTTTTAAATCAACCTTTATTTGATCTCTCTCCCCAGTGTATGTGCTTTTGAAATTCAAAGGGAGCCAAAGGAGAAATTTGCCAGCTACTTTTCAATATAACACCGCAGATGGATTTGGAGCTACTGGGAATTCCTACTGGCAATTTTTCATCAAAATCCACTTATAACTGCTAAGTACCTACTTAATCTCACCTTTCTACACACTATAGAGCTATCAAACTGCTTTGACACCTTTCCCACAGCAATATTGGGAAGGTATTTATCAGTAAATCTCTTTTGTAGAAACCCTTGCCCCAGAGGTGGTATTCAGCAGGTTCTGACCAGTTCTGGAGAAGCAGTAGTAGAAATTTTGAGTAGTTCAAAGAACCGGCAAAACTCTGGAGAGTTTACAGTATCCTTCCCCTGCAACGCCCAAGCCACGCCCACCAAGCCACGCCCACAGAACCAGTAGTAAAAAAAATTGAATCCCATCACTGCAGCTTGCCCACATTTTCTTCCATTGCCCCTGCTGTGATAGCATACACTCTTATTGTTTTAATATGTCAACAGAATTCAATCCCACCTGCAGGTATATGCTGTTTTTCTAGTTTAGCAGGAACAAAATTCAAACATTGTGAATACAGTGGCTCTTAATTAGCTCCTATCTCAATTAGAGGGGAAATATTATTTGTACCCTGATGCTACAGTATTTTGTTGCCAGCTCTCTTAATTCTCTGGATTTATCCCTTTTTTCTCTTTCCAGACTTTCTATTTTATTTTTATTTTATTTGTATTATATTCTTTTTAAATTGATTTTTCATATTTGCTCATCCTAGAATGAATCTATTTGTATTTATTTATAGATTTCTACACCACGCATCTCACCTATTACATAAGTAAGTTTAATGAATGAATTTTCTTTTAGCTGGTGCTCTTATATATTCCACTGAAGCTTTCAGAATATCAGTTGGAAAACATTTGCAATTTGTATCCCTAATTGTTAGCAACATGAAAATTCCTTTAGAATAATATAATTCAAACTGCATACAATAGAAATATCCTATTTAGTAAAATTATTTTCCTCACATGGATCATTACAGTATGCAAGTGTGTTTGTAAAATATCAGTAGGTTTAAGAAAACCAAAGGATTGTCTCAGTATAAAAAAAAAGAATAAAATTACCCCATTGAATACCACAATGATGCAGAACATGCTCTTTTGAAAAAAAAAAAAAAAAACATCAGGAACATCATGAAAGACACCATAACTAATTCATTCATGCCTTGAATAGGAACCTCTAATATTGTAACGTGCTGAATACTCAGTTATAGCTTCCTTATTTTTAATCTAATTTTTCTAAGTTTTGCTTAATTTTTGTATCTCACAAACATATTCTCACTTTATACTTTTAGAAGACCTCAACTTATGACTGCTGATTTAACAATGGTTCTAATTTACAATGGGCTCGGAAAAACTGACTTTATATAAATCTCATACCATCCCCATGGTCATGTGTTCACAATTCAGATGTCTGGCAACTGGCATTTATATTTACAACCAATTACAACTTTTTTTCCAATTTCTGGGCAAAAAAAACATGGGCTTTTCATTTACTGACTATGTGATTCAGTTAGCAACTGAGGTGATTCACTTAACCACCATCATAAAAATTGACATATATTGACAACTTACGACCATGGCTTACAATAGAAATTCTATCCCAATTGTGGTTATAAGTCAAGGATAGGTATAGGTAGTCCTTAACTTACAATAATTTGTTTAGCAATTTTTCAAAGTTACAACACTGCTTGTGACTTATTACACTTATGACCATTGTAACATCCTCATGGTTATGTGATCAAAATTTGGAAGCTTAGCAACTATATTTATAATTATGACAGTTGCAGTGTCTCAGGGTCATGTGATCAGCTTTTGCAACCTTCTGACAAAGTCAATGGGAAAGTCAGATCCATTAACAACCCTGTGACTAACTTAACAATTGCAGTGATTCACTTAACAACTCTGGCAAGAAAGGTCATAAAATGGGGCAAAACTCACTTAACAACTGTCTTGCTTAGCAACATAAATTTGTGGCTCAATTGCAATCATAAGTTGAGAACTACCTGCATGTTTAAAAAAAACAGAAAATCAACACTTTTGATTTAGAAATAAGGAAAAGGATTTTTCATTTTCAGAACTGAAATATGTTAAATGACTGTTATATTTGAATGCACATCTGATTAGAGATCACCAAACAACTTTCATTGCAAATGCATGTTATTCAGTGTTCAAAACAAAATATTTTACCATTATATCACAGATTAATGCTATTCCAAAGATTCTTTTTTAAAAATATAATTTGCTTTTGTCTTTATCTATAATCTTACTGCTAATAGTAAAAATCATCTGCAGATGAAACACAGCCCATATATTAGTTGACAAAAACAGGATGTTAGAATTCTGTTAAACTGTAATCTATTTTCTACATAAGAATTTGCATCTATATTTAATAAACTTTAGTTACTAAACTTTCACCAGGAGACAGGAAGTTCATTTTAAAAAGTACTTCTTCATTTTTCTCCCCATCTTTTCAGGTTAAAAAAAATGGTTTCAGTTCCACATCTGCTCTTACTACTTACTTCTTAGAGAAGGATCCACTTGATAAAAACAAGAAATTTCAAATAATACTGTTGATTAAAGATGAAGAACGAGTTCCACCAATAAATAATTTTGCTCATTTGTCAAAATACAGACATATTTTCAGTGCATTTAAACTACTTGCAAAGATGCTATTAGAATGAATGCTATTTACAATCTATTGCTTTGTACTTGGAAATGAAATAAAAAATAAAATAAATGAATATTTATTTATTAATTAAATAAAAATATTTTCATTTCTGGAAAATAACAATAGAACCTAATAGCAGCCCAGTGCTTTATTTGCACATCTGCCCACAGAAAAGACAACAATAAGCTGGGTAGGGAGCATCCTGGAGGAGGAAATATAAAGCATCTTCACCATTTTGCTTTTGAGTAAATTGATATTTTAAACTGTTATCCAAAAAGGTGAAATCATGGCAACCGAACCAAATTTTATTAAAACTGAGGCATTTCGCTACTCATTCAAATAACTTCTCCAGACAAAATGAAAATTTGGGTAGGCAGAGTTGTTGGAATAAACCAACACTTGCCTAGAGACTGCATGGTGTTTTTCCCCAAAATGAAAAGCAATATTCAAATGAAAACACAATCATCCAGGAAAGATTTAAGCCATTGTATTGTGAAGTCAAGCCCCATCTTTCACGATAGCTATTTTGTTTGAGCATTCTTAATATACTACTATAATATATACTCCAAATATATCCATCAACCCAAAAATGTACACTGCATGGGACTGATAATCCATTCCACATATTTAATATGACTGAAGTATTACACATACAAAGAACATTAATATATACTATTATTCTCATACCACAGAACATTTGCTTTTATCATTTGATCAATATACAGAAAACGGACAAATCTATCTTTAATGAAAATCCAAATATTATATTATACCGAAAATGTTATTTTCTTTTGGACTTTGTCAAACAACGGATTATAATACTACACATGTATTCTGTGATTAAATTATTTTTATTGAAGTTTATTGAAATACTGCATTACTGTATTAACAGTACTCCTACTTATACCATTTTTGTTACAGTATATGAATAAGTTGTCATATTCATTTTGGAATTATGACATATCAGTCTGAGATAGTACACTAAATACTCTCTCCTAGATCTGGAATTCTCAATGTTGCTTGGCCAATGTTATTTTTCATTACATCTTGTAAGATTGTGGTATTTTATATCAAGCATGGAAAAGCATGACAAAACATAACTGTGGGAAACAAGTCTTGAAAAAAACCTACCTATCCACATCACTCAGGCTATCAACTGGTGAGCCCAGTCTGTCACACAACCTCTTTCTCTCAGGTGTATCAATACCATAACGATCATTGCCAACGGTGATCCGCAAATTCTGTTCCACCGAAGATTCAGAATGTTGACTTCTAGAACGCCGACCCGGAGAACGTGAGCGCCGACCTGGGGAACGTGGGTGCCGACCTGGGGAATGTGAGCGTTGACCTGGGGAATGTCTCTGTAATTGGAGAAAAGTATGATTCTATCACATGGGCTATGCTATTAAAAAACAATCAAAATATAACCAGAGTGTTTACATTGGAGTTCATAATATTATTGTGATTCAGTATGTGACCAAGCTAGAAACTGTAAGTTCTAGTAAGTTTTCCTTAACCCCAGGAAGGAAGCAATAGCAAACCACTTCTAAGAAACCTTGTTAAGAAAACTGACTGGTTTCCCAGCCACTGTATTTAAAGCATCCTGTAGATAGCAAAAAGCCAAAAATTATTTGTAACCTTAATTACAACCCTGATCCTATATGAATCTGCCAGCACCCTTTCAAAACATCTGTCATTAGAAGGATGTCCATTGTCCCCATTGTTGTTTATAATGACACTGGAAGTGTTAATTAGAAATATTAGTCAGGATCCAGAAATAAAAGGAATAGAAATAAAAAAAGAAAAGTATAAATTACAGGCATTTGCAGATGACCTGGTTTTTGTTTTAGAAGAACCATTAGAAACCATCCCCAGACTAATAGGAAAAATAGAGGAATATGGAGAAGTTGCAGGACTGAAAATAATTTTTTTTTAAAACTAAAATATTAGTTAAAACCCTTACAGACAAGCAGAAAAACAAATTGACAAAGAACATAGATCTTCAGATAGTAAAGAAAGTGAAATATTTAGGAATTTACTCAACAGCAAGATGTGCAATAATTAAAGATGATGACTATATAAAGTTAATGCAACAAATTAAACTGGATTTGGAGAAATGGAAGAATCTACAACTCTCAATGTTAGGGAGAATAGCTACTATAAAAATGAATATATTGCCAAAACTACTTTTCTTATACCAAACAATACCAATAAAACTAGAGAAAAAATATTTTGAAGAATTGGATAAAATAAATTTTAAATATATTTGGCAAGGGAAAAAAGCAAGAATAAAACTGAAAATGTTACTGGACTCTAAAGGTAATGGGAGGTTTGGGTTACCAGATTGCGAGTTGTATTACCAAGCATCTGTACTTACATGCGTAAAAGAATGGATAAATTTGAGGCATAGAAGATTACTGGAGGGCCACGATCTTCAATTAGGGTGGCATGCCTTTCTATGGTATGGAAGGAATACAGTACATTGATACGTTCAAAGGCACTATGTGAGGAATGCTTTATTTTTAGTATGGGAAAAAGTTACGGGTAAATAAAAAAACTATAGGAAAATACCAGTTTGGCGTTCTACAATGGAAGCATTGATACATCCAAATATTGTCAATTTGGAAAAAATTGTATCCTACAAAGACATCTTAAACGAGGAAGGGGAACTTAAAACCAGACAGGAATTACAAAACCAAGGGTGGACTTAGCATGGCGGCCACAACTGCAAATACAATTGAGATATATGAAAGATGCAAAAATATGGGTTTTCTAATACTTCATCAGATACTATTAGAGACAGATGAAAAATTGATAAGGAAACTATATAGTTACCTATTAAACTTTAAAATGGAAGATGAACAAGTAAAAGAAAAATGATAGTATGGGCAAAAAAATTCAGCTATGCTGTAGAATTAGATAAATGGCAAAAACTTTGGGATAGAAATTACAAACTGGCAATGGCTACTGCATATAAGGAAAACCTATATAACATGTTTTATAGGTGGTATCTGCCACTGGCAACACTAGCAAATATGTTTAAAAATATGTCTGCCAAATGTTGGAAATGTAATCAGACGCCAGGTACCTATTATCGTATGTGGTGGACATGTATGAAGGCAAGAAAACACTGGACAAAAATGCACACATGGCTGAAAAAGATGATTAAGCAGCATATAGATTTAAAGCCAGAAATATTTTTGTTAGGTATAGTAACAGAAAGCTATGATAAAGGGAGAATATATTTAATGCTTCATGTATTGATAGCAGCGAGAATTGTACTCGCACAATATTGGAAAAATGAGAACATCCCACCAGACAAAAACATAATTTGGAAAATATTGGAATGTGCAGAGATGGATAGATTGACATTAAAAATAAAAGATAAAGGAAATACAGAGTATTATTCAACATGGGATAAGTTTTATCAGTGGTTAGATATAAGAGGTAGAAGTTAGAAGAAAGATTATTGTGTGTATGTAAAAGATGAACGTGATTTATGACTATAAGCATGCTAGTTTAATTAATATTACAAATAAGCTAATATAACTATAATTATTGCTATAATTACTATGTATATTATTACTATTAGTATATCGTATTTTCAGTAAAATTAAGTTCCTGGGCAATATACTGTTTTCAAAATATTTATACATAATAAATAAAACAATATAAAAAATATGTCATTACATCTGCTGGTAGCAGCGGTTAAAAGTGCATTATGCAAAAGCATTTTCTTCTTTGAGGACATATTTCCTAAATACCCTTCTAGTTTCAATGGAGTCTTGAGAGAGAGAGTATAATTTCTGTTTCTCTCTCCCACCCCCCAAAAATTACTTACTGCCTCATTTTTATGCAGAAAATACATGTATTTCATAATTACTTTACAATAGATAGATGACATCTATAAATACAGAATTAGGCAAACTTGGCACTTGATTATCTCTCTCTTTCCCTCAAACAAGGGAAACAAATGCATTATTTCATCTGCAATAATTATGCACTAATTTCTCAATACATAAATTTTAATATTTATGATTCACACTATTGTAGTGAACATTTTCATTTTAGAGTAGACAAAGCAATACTTACTGGACCAGCACCAGGATTAATGAAGTTGCTAGATAGTATGAGAAATTCCCTATCAAAAGATGGGACACAATCTACAGCTGCTACTTTCTAGAAGGTGTGAAAATTCTTTAGTTCTCCTTGATTCAAATTCAAATTTATGGTATTTGGTGATCAGCATTTTGAAGCTATAATCTATTGTCAAAAGTTTGTGTAAAGCAACTACTGTACATTAACATGAATTGATTAATGTATATTACAAGCCACCTTAGAGGCACTATGCTTTGGAAAAGAAAAAACACATATTGAATATGAAATGAATGAAAAGTAGATAGTATTCTTGTGCTTTATCTAGGAAATAATCCTGCGTATTTTCTGTAACTATATCTGCATAATGTAAATTTTTAAACTATTTTCAAGGAAGCTTGATTAGTCTTATGTACTGAGTTCCTAGGGGTGCAGTGTCTCAGCTGTCCAAGCCCAGTTCAAGACCCCAGTGCTGTGTAATGGGGTGAGCTCCTGTTACTTGCTGCAACTCCTGCCCACCTAACATTTCAAAAGCATGCAAATGCGAGTAAATAAATAGGCACAACTTTGGTGAGAAGGTAACAGTATTCCTTGCACCTCAGCATATAGTTATGTTGGGCATATAATCATGGGAGTGTCATCTGACAATGCTGGCTTCTCAGCGAAGAAACAGAGATGTGCACTACCCCCTACAGTAAAGGGGAAACCTTTAGCTTTACTGAGTTTCTAATGTATAAGTTGAGTTGTGCAGCCACAGTATTATAATTTAGTGATAGAAGCAAAATCTAAAGGTAAATTGAGCAGAATATAGTAAAACCCAAAATGAAAAAAACTGCAGTGGATGTAGTTGAAGGCAGGTGGACAATTAACAAGGTTATGGCAAGAAAAAAGTACACATTACTTCAGAAATATTCATTAATCTACATAAGCTTATAATTAATCTGAGTACAATTTCATAAATATCACCAATTCAATACATTTGTGTAGCGTACCATCAGGATTATAAATCTATCTGTTAAACTCCTTAATATTACTGAAAATAGATTTATGGCCCTTCTCATGTCGCTAGAGTGTATTTTTAACTTCTGAGCTGGATATAGAATCACCGTATTTTAATTTCAAATATCAATCTACTCATTTTAGCACATTCCAATATTTTCTTAATGATTTCCTCCTGCGATGGTATTTTCTCATTTTTCCAGTTTTTAGCAAATACAATCCTAGCCGCTGTTAATACATTTACAATCAAATATTTCAAATCTTTGCTATATGTATCAGGTAAAATTCCCAGTAAAAATATCTCTGGTTTCAAATCTATATGTTTTTTTGTCACTTTTTCCAACCACATGTGGATTTTAGTCCAGTATTTTCTAGAACAAGAGGATAAACAATTTTATAAAATTTGGGACCTTTTCTATCAATGGTTAGATAATAAAATACAGTAATGAAATATGTAGATTTTTAGAAAATAATAAATATATAAAGATGTACTTCTTTTTTATTATATCTACAAAAATGTTTTTAGGATAGATTTGGGAGGATAATATGAATTCTTAAAAAATAAACTAAGTAAATTATGGTTATCTCGTAAAATACGAATGAATAAAACTATAGTCAAATGATTGATTAATAATGATACTAGGGTATTCAATTTTTGATTGATAATATGAGCTATTATGCAATGTAACTGTAACTGAAGACTACGAAATGGATGCACAAAATAATTTGTAAACCAACCGGCACACTGCTTGTATACTTATGGAAGAAAGTTTGATGTTTTTATGTTTTGTCTGTTTATGTTTGTTTTTAAAAACCAATAAAATTTACAAAAAAAAAAAAAGAATCACCGTATTTTTCAGTCCTGCCTTTAAAACATTCCATTTGTTCTAGAACATGGCTGTACAGAAATTCTGTAAATACGTAAAATCTTATCTGGATTCTTGTATTATGCTGAGTTACATGATTGGTTTAGCATGTGGTATATATTCAGCGACTGTAGTTGCAAATGACATTTGATGCCTTCAGGTATACTGTGTTACCTGAAACCACATTACATTATGTTTCAGATTGGATGGCTGAGCACCTAGTACAATGATTAAATCAACAGCTTGGATCACTGATTTTTGACTAGTTATACAAAGAGAAGTTCCACTGAATTCATCTGACACTTTGGACTTTAAGCAAGAATCTTTCATTTGGTTAAAGAATCATAACAACACTCAAGAGATCCCAAGAGATTCATTGTTCTCTAGGTTCTTTCTTGCAAGATCCCAACAAATACTTTTACTACAGTAGGCATGTAAGTCAGATCTATATACTATAGAAGTGAAAGCCAGCTTGGTGTAGTGATTAAGGCATCTCACTAGAAATTGGGAGATTGTGAATTCTCCTCCTGCCTTAGGCACAAAGCCAGCTTGGGCCCTTGGAGTCAGTTACAGCACTACAGTACATTCAGCCCTAAGAAAGAGGCAATGGCAAACTACTATTGAAAAGGCTTGCCAAAAAAAACCTGCAGAGACTCATTCAAGAAGACTTTGAAAAGCAGACATGAGTGAATGGGGTTAAAAATACTATAAAACTACATTAGCCCTAACAACTTTCACATAATATAATTTATGTACAGTATTCACACAAGAAATCCACTTCAGGTGTCATAACAAAGTATGCTCAACTTATCACTCCCTCTTACAATTGGAATGAATATCAGCAAATTTTGTGCTGGCAAGCAAACCTCTCCTTTCTTCCTTGTGTTGTGCAATTAAAAACAAATCATGTTTACATTCCAACTTGGGGATAAGGCATTCCTTATTTCCCACAATCTAACTACAATATAGATTTAAACACCACATTGAACCATATTACAAAAGGCCTCATATTAAAGTATAACTGAATTTTTATGGTTTCTGAACAATTAAGCTCTCCTTTATAAAGCCATAGAAGGATTTATATTCTACAATTTCAGTAGAACATCCAGATTAAAGTGAATTATGATTATTTCAAACCCTACAAAATACTGACTCTAAAATCTTAGTAAAGAACCACACACCTTAGCGGTACATAAGTGGCACACAACTGCACAACCTGTGATTTTTTACTAAATATTATTCACACACAGCTATCCCTAATTTCAATGTCTATCCTCACAGCTGTCTATGCAAACAGTTGTGATGATAAATATTCTTTTCCATAAAAGAATCAAATATTTTCCATAGAAAAATCTAATATTTTCTGTAACTATGGTTTACAAAACAGATATCTAACTTCTAAACAGTCCTTATTCAGCATTTTGCTAATGACATTTTAATTTAAATTAAAAATAAGAATGAATTGTATGCTTAAGGCAGTACAGTATTATGCTTACATAAAAACCTGAAAAACACTGACTTATTGTAAGCATGGTTTATTGAATGCATTTACATATTGCACTGAGCCTAGACCCATCACAATGAAACCACAACATTTATAATGAAACCACAAAATTCTTACTAGAAAAGTAAGTCCTATTTAACGCATGCTTTCAATTAACATTTATGATTGTACTCTATGCCCAGTTTTCTTTACAGAAAAAAGATAAAATACCAAAGACTAAAGATTTTTGAGAGTTCAGAACTGCCAAGTAGCAACAATACCGAACAGGATAAGCGAAGTAACCCAAAGGGGAATACAAACTACATAATCATAATTGATTTTGTAGAAATTACTTTGGGACTCCGTCAAGTAAAATACTTCTAAACCTTACTGAGAGCTCAGCAGAGGTGAAAAGAAACTGCCCTTTTAGCTGCCGTCATACGTAAGTCCTGGCTTGTATGGCCTGCCAAGTGTAATTAATTCGCATTAACACATCCGCACAAACCACAACGGTTTATCGATTAAAAAAAACACGATATAGGGCACAAATAAAAGGAGGCACATTTTTGGCTCGGCATCCCGGCGCCAACTTCCGTAACGTGTGATTGGTTTTCCTACTTGGCAACCGGAGGACGCTTTTCCGGGTTTCCATAGAGAGCCCTTTCCCCACATTTGCTTTTAAAGGTGTGCTGGGGCGAAATTAACTTTCCAACAGGCAACCTTATAGTCGTTGCTCAGCCCAAACCAAACCAAAAGACACGGGATAAGTCTTGGCGGGCGGGAAGCGGGTTTCCTGGGACATAAAGGGAAGCAGGGACGCTCTCTGGAGGCGAAGGCGGACCGGTAAAGGAACCGTTACCACAGGACACGGGGAGCCCGCGGGGGAACGCGGGGAGCGTGTTCCGAGGCCGAAGCCGCTCGGACTTCTCCGACTTCCCCCAAACGGAGAGCGTACCCTGCTACTGCGACGAGGGGAAGGCGAGCGACGCGAAGAGTGACCGCTGGACGGCGAGCGGTGGTGCCGGCGGCCCCGGGGAGACGGAGAACGGGAGCGGCGCGGGCTACGGCCTCGACTTGACCCAGTGGTCAGGGTGGCCGAAGCACCGGACCGGGAACATCGGGAGCCTGAGCTGCTGTTCTCTTTGGGCCGGCTGGAGGCGATCATGCTCGAGCGGCCGCAACCGGGACGGTACATCATGAAGAGACGGCGGCGGCATAAAAAGGCTCCCGAGGCCTATCGCCCCTCTCGCGTTCGCCCCCTTTTTTTTTTTCCTCTCTCTCTCTCTCTCGCTTGACCACCCCGCGCGGAACGCGCATGCGCGCCGGGCTCCAAAGGTCCGGAAGCTTTCTGCGTGCATCCTTTCAAGATGGCGGGAAAGGAGTGCGTGTCGCGTGAAGAAGGCGCCGCGAGATCTGCAAACCGAGCGCGCCGAGGGTGGAAGAGGAGCGACCGCGCTCACCTGGCTTGCGCGATGACGGAGATGCTTCGCCACTCGGTTCCTCTAAAAGGGCGGATCTCCCTCGCTCTGTAGAAAATCGTAAGACACCTACGATTCGTGCCAAACCTCATGGCACCTTAAAAGGCCGACGCATTTATCCAAGTGGTGTTTCTGTCCGCAGAAACCGTATCGCTTAGTTGCACTTAAGTTTAATGGGGGTAAAATCTGCAGGCAAGCAAACTTTCCACTTGAAACTGTAAGCGCGTTTGTTCTCGATATGGTCACCGTCACCTGCAAAGGGGTCTCTCAACTCTGTTCAAGTATTCACAGAAACAGTTTTGCAGAATTCATCTGTGAACATGGTTAAAAAAGAAGAGGAAAAGTCTAATGGTTCACTGGATCTTTTCTGACCAGCTGTCATTTGCTCTAATGAATTGTATTCTGATTGCAGGTGCAGATAGGAATTAGTGAGCTGTACTTCGTTTATCAAAAGGAAATTATATATAGAACCAGTTTGGTATAGTGGTTAGGGAACTAGGTTAGAAATTGCTAGAGTGAGTTCTATTGCCCTTTGGGTATGAAAGCAGCTGGATGACTTTGGATCAGTCACTTTCATTCATTCAGCCCAAACCTTACAAGGTTATGAGGAAAACCAGATGAAGGAATATTAGGTATGTTCACTATCTTCAGTTATTTATAAAAAATAATAAAGGTGGGAGATAGACACACATACACATACACATGATCACAAAGCATTCAAGTTTTACGTGAGTGTGCCAGTGACCAATAAGAATGCAGACTTTACCAAGATTGAAGTAAAGCACACCAAAAAACACTGCATTTGGAATTGTTGGAAGTTATAACCCACCTCTCTCCTAGAAAAATGAAATATTTTAGGATATACTAAAAAGGCAGAATATTTCCCCTAAAAGAGAAGTAGAAACTCAAGAGAGGCAGAAACTCAGCCCCCTCTCCACCTTTGTCAATGGGCCATTAAGGCCTGAGCCAGTTTATTCTACATAACAAAGATCTATCTCCTCCAGGTACAGCCATAATAGGAATTGCCCAAAGCCCTTTCGTTACATCATCATCCAGCAAGGCTCAACCAATCCTGGGACTCAGGACAGCATACAGTTGTCACATGGGAACGTGACAACCAATCAGAATACAAGTTCAAATTCAAATCACAACAGAGGGCATAAAACCAGGGACTCTCAACATCTCTTCCATTTTCACCCAGGAGCTCTCAGGCATGTGATCGGGTCTACCATAAAACCATCTTTCCAAGCAGTCACCCTGTTTCCAGTGTCTTTCTCCTCACTTGGAACTGAACCCAGAAGGATATTTTCTTCCAACAGAATGGAACAGGAAAATGCAGTTGCAGTCTGCCTTCAATATAGGCAGGAGTGAAGATAATGTCTGTTCAAGACCTCAGCAACTATTCAGTTTTGCCCATCTATAATGAGTTGTGTGGAAGAACCCAAAGGGTTGCAGGCAAAAATTACAGCAATAAGGGAAGCATGAGGGATCAATATTCAGATATGAATGAATCAGAAATAAAATATTCAGTCTTTAGCAATAGCCAAGTCCATCCTTCCAGATCAGTTTAAAAGGGCATAGAAACTTTAATAAACAGATCAGCACATTCTCATAAAATTTACCATCATTATACATTTTTGTCTCCTAAAATAGCAGATCAACTGTTCAGAAGCAGTCATAATTATTAAAAATATGATCATTAAGATATAACAGCACAGAGTTGATGGAAGTCAGCTGAATTTATTAAATATATCTAAATGGAAACTATAAAAGTATTTTGTAATGAAGTGGCCAATTTCAACATGTGTATGGTATTATTATAAATTAGGAGTATGGTGGCTCACAAGGTTAGGGTGCTGGGCTAACAGCAGGTAGACATTTGAGACCCAGTTGCTGCTGCAGAATAAGATGAACTGTCACACACTCTAGCTCCAGGCAACCCAGCAGTTCGAAAGGGGTGACTGCAAGTAGATAAATGAGTACCACTTAATGGGGACAGCAAAGGAGTCCCCAGCAGGGTGTGCCCTGAGCAATGGTGATGTCACTGGCTGATCCTTTCACCATGGAAAGGATCTTTTGGTGGTTTTGATATACAAGTATATAAATTGCCTTCATGATCCTACATTTGTACTACTTTCTATTAACTTGTTTCCAATTCTAAGACTGTATTATGTTATATTCTTATATTTTATTATATTATATTGCACACATAGTTTCCACCAAAATTCAGTGACATAATTTTACATTATACCACAATCAGCTTTCCTAGCAAATGAGAAAGGCTTTATGTAACTGCCTGCAGTCCATGAGGTACCTTTCCAAGCCTTAGATTTTTTAAAATTTAAATTATAAATTTGCTTGTACAAGTAGTAATTTGTAAGCAACATTATTAGTTGAAGTGTTCAGAATTAAATACTAGGATCCCTTCAGGGGGCCTAAATTAATTATTTGGTTGCAACTTCTTTAATCTTGGTAAAAAAAAGCTATGCTAAGTATTTTTTAATCTTTATCCAGAAAGTGCAGTTCAGTAAATGAACATTTGATCCAGTCTGCTCTGTGCTAGTATAAGTACATCATTCTAAACAGCAGAGGCCGCTGGACTGGAAAATAAATACCATAGCATCTGGAGTACAAAACATTCATAGAGAAAAAAATGTAGAATATCACACCTATCATTTCCTGTCCAGTAGGTTATTCAAGAAATTCACTATTATGAAGATGATGCCATAAGATTTAACGTAACATGAGGTGAGCTGACATGGGCTAACTTATTTTTTTCTGCAATTCAGCATAGCAGTATAAATTAAGACATTGGCTTTGACAATAAAGAACCTACCACACAAAACTTTTCTCCGAAAAATGTTTAATCAAGGAAACCATGTGTAACCTCGAATTTTTATTTGAACCAGTCAATTCTTAAGCAAATCGTAACAGTGCCCTCCTTTGTCAAATCTTTTTCTAAAAAAAACATGCTAGGATTTCCCCAGAAGCTGGGGAAATTCTACTTTGATAAAATCCTAGATTTCCCGTTGCCTCCGTCACCAGCTTTCTCTTTCGATCCTCTTAGAGCCCAAAAAAAAACCAAGACAAACAAAAGAAATCCGGAAGTTGCGTTCCCAAAAGGAAACTTTTATAAGATCAATGTTAAGGTTTAGGAAAGAAATCCGGCTTTCGAATTCCGGCTCGGCTTTTTCTTCCTTATGAATGAAGCGGGCGCCATGAAGGGAAGTGTTTCAGATCGATCCTCCGATCCATGAAACTGAAATCACGGAAGGTGTGAATGTGAGGGGTCTGTGCCGGGCATATACGGGGTGGCTTCGACTGCCTCTTGGCTCGTGGGAGTTTTGCCTATATCCCCTCGATCTCTCCTTTAACAGTTGGCCCTTTGCTCCGGGGCTATGCAGCAGCATTTGTAACTTGCAGAAGCATTCTGGTCAAGGCAGTTTTATGAGTCCCCGGCAGAGCGAATGGGCAGATACCGCTTTTACGCCTCCTGCATGAATGACTGGCTGATTCCGGAAAGCTATGCAGGGGAAGAGAGTGGAGCTGGTAGTTACCGGACACCAGACTTGACCCTGGTGGTTTAAGGGGCTGGTCTATGTAGGTCTCTTGACGGCAATACGGTCTGCTACCGCTTTCTTCCTAAACATTTTTTTCCAGCTTTCTGGTCTGCCTTAGAAATCTTACAAACCTGTTACTCCTTAAAGGGCTTCTATCAAACCAAACTGGGCATCGATCCTTATACTTTGCAGGGAGCCTTCATTTCTCCCAAAGTTTACATTTGTTTATATTTTATTAATTTGTTGAACAAATTCGTCCATCTAGTTGAATGTGTCTCTGGCGATGTAAAATCAACAACAGTTAAAACAATATAATACTTGCTTAATATCGATTTATTTATTTAGTCTGTTTTTCTTTAGGAATTGTTTTCCTTGACTGTTATTATATTTTGGACGTAAGATGGAAGAGGTTCTGGCTGATCTATGTGGGACTAGTTCCTTGGATCCACTTCCTCTCTGGGTTCATAGCAATGTTGGACACTGTTTTAACCAGCTGCTTTTAAATGTGGCTCCTCATGTCATCCTTGCTGTAATAAGTGCCTGCTACATAGGAACACCAAGGTATTTTGCAGTCTCTAAATTAATTCCTGGCTCATAAAACAACACCTTTAATTCGATATAATTGCATGCAGCTATCTTCTATGAATACTACAAACAACATACTAACATAATATACATATATACACATGCACATTATATATGGGAGGGAGTAATTAATTTGGCCACACAAAATATCTATTAACATTTTATGTTACCTAAAATGATCATCTGTATGGATTAGGAAATATGTATGACATACTTACCTATATCACCCCATCATATCACCCTCAATGTACTCAATTAACTATTTGCAAACAAAGCTATTTTTTTCCCAAAGAGAGGCTGTCTTTGATGATTGACCAAAGCTGTTCAGATTAAGTGAAAGTTCTTTTTTTTTTACAGTCATGTATACATTCACATGCGTCAACACAATCATTTATGTGGAAAGATTGGGGTATCCTGAACAACTTCCTAGGGGAGGAATTCTGTGCTAACATTCAAAAGACATTATGCTGCCGTTGGGGTTTTCTTTCCTTGACAGATTTCTTTCTTTCTTTAAGAAAAAAGGAAGCATAATGAGAAAAACATAAAGAAAAGCCTTACACAGAAAACCATGAATAAGTTTTGGCAATTGCACAATTGAAGAATTCCTGTTTAAGCTTTCTTGCTCTGAAAGATGTTTCCACTGATTTAATCATTATTTTTCCTGCTGATTGCTTTAAATTTTGTATCCAATAGTGCTTCAATGCCTGAAGTGCATTAACAATACAATCCCAAGAAAACATACTTAGGATTAGATGTCCTTGAAACTTTCTTAATTTAGACCAAATAAATAATTTTTGTTGATAAAACATTCAACTATATATCTACACAAACACAATTTAAGAGATTAATCATTCTTTTTTCATTACATAATATTCTCAAACAACACACTAGAAAGAGCAGTTTTTTTATCTGAATCATCATTCACTTCAGAAATTGGAGAAATATACCATTTCAAGAATGTGGAGGGAGAAGGATATTAGAAGAATACCAATACCAATTTAATGCTTTTTTCCTCTCCTTTATTAGGTCTTTGGGCTCACAATGTGCATACAGACCGGGGTGGAAATGCAGAATTGCTGCATCTTTTATCCTTACTGGCTTGTCCATCCTTGATATAATCCCAGCAATCCTTTGGCCACAGAAATTGGATCCTTTCTGCCTGAAAGTTCTAACAAGTGGCACAGCTGCACTGGCATGGCTTACTCACAGCCTGGCACTTCTTGCTCTCTACAGATCTCCATGCAGTTTCAGCCGTGGTCCTGCAGTCCTACCGACCCTTGCTTTCTTTCCAGTCCCATCTCTTATTATCACATTGGTATGGCACTGCCAGATGGAGTTGGGTGAGCAGCCCCTTCAACTTGCCACGGCCCTCAGGCTCACTGTTCTCTGCCTCGTTAGCTTTTCTACTTCTCTGTCTCATTGGGTATATCATCCCTGTAGGCCATAGGCAAGACCTTTTCTCCGTCAATGACCCCGCACAGCATGAACCCTTGATCACAGCTTCACAGTTCTCTGAATCCACTTGGGAGGCAGTGGCAGAGGACGGTGAGAGCTGGCTGTCACGTTTCTCATATGCTTGGATGAACCCTCTTATAAAGCGTGGCTACCAGTGGAAGCTGAATAAGCCACAAGATGTCTATCAACTCCCTCAACGACTGCAGGCCAGCAAAGTCTGTGAAAGCTTCTACTCCTGTTGGCTGAAAAAGGCAGCTCTTGCTTCAGAAGACGAAAGGATATCTTCCACAAACCGCTTCTTTGCCAAACGCGATGTAGGACATAATGGACTTCCAGCAGGGACTCAAAATGCTTCCAAACCTGTACATCTCCTCTCAGTGCTGCATGCAGCTTTTGGCCTACGTTATTATGGTCTCGGCTTTCTGAAATTGGCCGGTGGTCTCTTGGGATTTTCCGGGCCTCTGCTTTTAAATCTGTTAGTCAGTTTTATGGAGTCACATCAAGAACCTCTTAGCCATGGAGTGCTGTACGCACTGGGACTTTTTGCTAGTTCCTTCCTTGGTGCCATTTTACGTAATCAGTTTAATTATGAGATAAACAAAATTATACTTACTGTACGTACTGCGGTTATTTCAGCCATCTACCAGAAAGCTCTCCGGGTAAAGGGAAGTAGTCTGGCTAGCTTCACCACAGGTGAAATTGTCAACTTTATGAGCACGGACACTGATAGACTAGTCAACTTCTGCTTTAGTTTCCATGAGCTGTGGAGTCTTCCTTTTCAGTTTGCTGTCACTCTCTACCTTTTATATCAGCAAGTAGGCATAGCCTTCCTGGGTGGACTGGCTCTGGGTGTGTTACTTGTGCCCATTAATAAAGTCATTGCTAACTGCATCATGGAGAAAAACAAGGAGATGCTGAAGCACAAAGACGTACGGGTCAAGGTAAGGCGCGAATATATGACACTGTAAATTTTTCTGGTACATGCATAAACAGGTAGTCCTTGACTTAAAACTACAATTCAGCTCAAAATTTATGTTGTTAAGTGAGACATTTGTTAAGTGAATTTTACTCCATTTTACCACCTTTCTTGCCACACTGAAGTGAATCACTGCAGTTAAGTTAGTGACACAATTAAGTGAATCTGGCTTTCCCACTGACTTAGCTTGCCAGAAGGTCACAAAAGGTGATCTCATGACCTTAGGACGCTGTGGCCATCATAAATATGAGTCAATTGCAAAGTGTCTGAATTTTGATCATGTGACCATGGGGATGGTGCAACGGTCATAAGTGCGAAAAATGGTCATGTCGCTTTTTTCAGTGTCGTCATTACTTTGAATGGTCACTAAATGAACTGTTGTAAGTTGAGGATTATCTGTATGCCCATCACACTATTCCCTTTTGAGGTAAACAACATTATATAGAGTGCAGAAAAAGAATGAGAAATAGTGGGCAAAAAAAGTAAGGTTGGCTTTAAGTTCATTAAATATTAATAATAAAAAATATGCTAGGTGGTAGAAATAGTAACCAAGTCTAATATGATTTATCAAGTTGCAATGATCCAGCAATATAAGCCAGGAGACAGTCTCTCAACAGGTAATATGACTCAAAGACTGTCCTAGCCAGTGATAAAGGTCTACATTTGGTTCAGATAGAAATTCAGGTTTCCAAGAGAAAAGGGGCATTGAAATCATCAGGTCCACAGGTACATACAGTAGCAGCACTCATGCCCAGTTTTATTCCTGAGGACAAGGCTTTAGGTAAAGCTTTCACTGGAGAATTTTCTAGTAGTAGGATGTGATTCGTGTTAATCAGAAGAGGTGCTATTCAGATTTTCTGCTATAGGTCACTGAAATAGCTCCAGTTAGCACTGAGCTCCTTTAGAAACAAAATGTGGACTCTACAGAAACAGCTTGCAATATATGCATGTTTCTACTGGCCTTCCAGGTTCAACACATGAAACAGATTTATTCATAGAATTGGGAGATGCCAACTTCACATGAATGAAGACATCTACTTCATTCAGGAAATCCCAAAACTACTGCATCTCTAGCAGATCACAGTTCTGGAGATAATTACAGAAGTTAATATATTTTGTATGCGAAGGGTGTGCTCTACAAAATATTCATCCCAAAGAGACATTCCAGCCCAAAGACTTTCAGATGTACATTGAAAGGATTGGGGATTTTGGTTATAACAACTTAGTCTATTTCCTAATTCGACTCTTCCTGTGCAGTGGCTCTGACTGATTAATGGAAATTGTTCTGTTTGCAATATTTGAAATATTTCTTCCATTATATTTTCTTTCCAGAAATAAAGAATAGCTGCACAACATCTTTTGGTTGCTAATCCCTCTATCTTAAAGCCTCTCAGATAAGCTCTTTTTTTTTGTTCTACTAGCACCAGAAAGGAAACATGTTTTGTGTTCCCTTGTGCCTGATACGATCAGCTGAAGGTTGCTCTGTACAGATGGTGTAGTCGAGTTACAATTGGTCACTTAGCAACTCTTCAAAGTAATGAGAAACCCCCTATCAAAGCTACTTATGACTCGGTTTCAAAGTTACAATGACCTTGCAGACATAGGACAACATTTTATGTGCTTGGCAACCAGCTGGCATTTACAGATGTTTGCAGCATCCCGGTCACATATTTTGATTTATGATATTTTGCTGGAAATGGGCATCTACTTAGTTTCCAGTAGAAACCACCCCATAGCAAACAATAGGTTTGTTTAATGACTGCCACTTTTGCTTAACGACTGCCACAAAAATACTTGTAAAAATCAGATCAGCCACATGATGACCTGCTTTACAACCATCATGACTTAACAATGATAATTGCCAGGGTCAATGACAGTCATAAGTTGAGGATGACTTGATTCTGAGCGCACATCACAGAATAAACATACCAGCTATGATTCTTCGACTACCAGCTTTCTTTTTATTTTTTTCAGCTCATGACGGAGCTCTTGGGTGGCATGCGAGTGATCAAGTTCTATGCCTGGGAACCGCATTTTGATGCTAGAGTGAAGGCATGCCGAGCCAAAGAACTGAAGAGCCTGCGAGCAATTAAATACCTTGACGCTGTGTGCGTCTACCTCTGGGCAGCATTGCCTGTGGTCGTCTCCATTGTCATTTTCATTACCTATGTTTTATTAGGACACCAGCTGTCTGCCACCAAGGTGAGAAGTGTTGCTGTTCTGAGCCCGTGCTTCTCTTGGTAATTCTTTAGTGACTTGTTCATTTCCATGTTTGGTGATCAGCTTGGCTAAAACCTTAAGCTTTGCATACGACAGAAGAACACACAACATTATTTAAGGAAGCTAACATCAATAGTATACCTTATTTGTGCGCTTGACTGCAGTGTTTATATATTAACTAACAAAACAAGGACTGCTAGTGGTTTATTATCTTATTCATCAACTTGTGACTCCAGGTGTTGCTGTATCAGACATACAAAACTGAACATAAAACCATTAATCCAAAATACATATACACAAATAGTGTGGTGTTTGTATGACCCGATATTGGATATTGGATATTTATGATTTTTATACCCAGTTTAAAAAATCATAAATATCCAATACTAATTAAAAGCTGGCCTTCCTGAATATCATCAAGGGAGGTCACCATCTGGCTCTAGCGATAAGCTATGCTGTAAGGATGGAATATACACTGAGAAACATAAAGCTCCTAGCCCTCCTATATTCAGTTGACTAGAGGAACTCTCAACCACCAACTTTGCCATAAATACACCAGCTGGGTTAGTTCTATCTGCAGAACCCAAAAGTATCCAGTTGCCAAGCCAGATATACCAAATTCAGCATTTTGAATGGTGGTACAACTTACTGGAGACAATGCAAACAAAACCAACATTACAAGACCATGATGGCGAACCTATGGCACACGTGGTGACACGTAGAGCCATTTGTGCGGGCACGCGTAGCCCCAGCCAAACCTATCTGTACTGCGCATGTGCGCGCCTTCCAGCTGATTTTTGGCCTGTTTGAGGCTGTTTTCGCCCTCCTGGAGTCTTGAGGGAAGCCTCTGCAGCCTCAGGCCAAAAAACGGCCTTTCTGGAAATACCAGAACTGCAGAAACGGGCCCATTTTCAGCCTCCCGAGGCTGCAGAGGCTTCCCTCGAGCCTTCGGGAGGGCAAAAATGGCCTCAAACAAGCCGAAAATCAGCTGGGAGGCACACGCATGCGCAGTGCAGGTAAGGGGGCAGGGGCGGTATTGCGCGCACATGCACGGGGTGGCAGGGTGCATTGCATTGTGGGTGCTGCCACATGCACGCTTTCGGCACACCACAACAAAAAGGTTCGCCATCACTGTTATAAGGCATCAGTGGTTGTCTTCTGCCAGCAGATCAGCTTTTGTTTTCTTTTCCAAACTCAGTTTCTGGATAACCTACAAAGGCAGCCCCATGTAAACCACATCGCAAAAGTCAATTCTAGAGATAGTTAAGTTACTGTTGCCAAGGCCTATACTCCAGAAATTTGGGTACCAGACAAATCTCAGCAAGACCCTCCCCTCCTCCTTCCAGCTAGCAATAGTCATTAGACTATTAGGGACTCCAAGTCATGCCTATTCTTTCAGGATAAATTCTTTGCTTTCCAGAGTGATTACTGGAGCAGGCAATAGACCAGGTAGTTTCTACCCAGGCAATGTCCTCATTTCAGTTTGTTTCTTCTGATCTAGTCCCTTACATTGTTTAGTGAGGTGGCAAAGTATAACTACCCGAAACTGTTAACAACCTCTCCCAGTAGCTTCTTTTTAAAAGCAGAGGGGCAGTACCTCACAAGTGAATAGTTACCTGTTCAATCTCTCTCCAACCCATCACCTGGTACTACCCCCTCAGGACAGAGCAGAAAAACTGCAAAACAGTGTCTTGTACTTTTGCAAGATGCCAGAATTGATGGAATTAAAAGTCACCGAAACTATCCAGTTTCTGTCTCATGCCCATATCTGAATATTGATTGAAATGGATCCATATAATCTAGAGTTGTTGTAATCTACCACGGTCTCAATAAACTTTCCTAAAACTGTAAGACTGGTGGAGACTAGGCAATAGTGGTCCAAATTGGTCATTTCCAGGGGACATTGCCAATGTATGGAATTTGACATGCAAGATTGAATTCAATCTGTTCTGCTCTATATTCTAATTCTGTAACCCTCAAGTTTCCCTTCCAATTTGAGAATATGTTTCTAGCTCTAAATGTTATGATATAATTCAGACCTCTTGAGAAACTTAATATGTATACGTAAAAAACGCAGTTACAACTTTCAAAGACTTATATTAAGGGCTTTATGTACTGTAGCTGGTCAGTTACAATTGCTGTTGTGGTTCCATTTGGCTACATTATATTTTCTTCATTTAATTTTTGTATGCTTGCCACCCACGAACAAGAATTCTTTCATGTTCTAGATAGATATCGGCATTTGCTTCCGCTGCTTCATTTTCTGCTATGTCAAGGTGGTATTGTATTCATTTGGTCAAATGCTAGGATTACCTCTCATTTAATTTTTTCTCTCTATCGTAGGTTTTTACAGCTTTGGCCCTTGTTGGGATGCTCATTCTTCCCCTCAATAATTTTCCTTGGGTGCTGAATGGGATCTTGGAAGCTAAAGTATCTCTAGATCGAATCCAGCGCTTCCTAGAGCTCACAGACCAAGATCTGCATGCTTACTATAGCAGAGGTATAGCAATAAAGAAAAATAAAGAAATGATGGGATGAGACAGCAGAGTGATAATAGCAGTTTTGATTCATGTGAAGTAAATGAAAAGAGAGAATAGATAATTGATGCTTGAAGATTATGTTTGCTGAATTTTTTTTTTAGTGTTATTAGCAACTCGGTGGCCCAATGCAGTTTTCTATAATCACTCATGCCTACCAATGCTCCAAAAATCCAGGCTTCCCCCTTTTTCTCTTTTCCTTTAACCCATGTTTTTAAAAACCAGAGCCCCAATTTTCTGAAAATCCATCTCTTATATGGGAAATCTATTAATCAGGGCAAGCAAAATTAAATATGTGAGCTGAACCTAATTTGCATTGTATGATTGAACATATATGTTTCTTATTAAAGGCAGGGAGCTTCCATGGGTAGCTCTGACAAAAATCTTAATCTTGGGTAAGGTATGTGCATCTATGTGTGAAATCAATTATATCTGTACATATCTCTAAATATATTTATATTATTATATCTGTAAGTGTACTGTTAGCTACAGATTTTATAACAGCTGTACTGCTGTTTCAGCTTGTCCTTTGAATCCATCTTCTGCCTTGGAAATGCACAACTCTACCTTTTCATGGACCCCAGAAAGCAAAGAAACCTCCGAATCTCATGTACCAAGAGGAGGCCAACTTTTCATACAGAATTTGTTGGTAACAAAAGTGAGTAATTGGGGGATTATAAAGGCAAACAGCACTATCTAGACCATTTAAGAGGGGTGCCTTAGATTTCATTGTATGGAAAGAGAAAAGACATGCCCTGAATGAATGAATTGAAATTTGCAATATAACAGAGTAAGACTTCAGGCTAATCTGTGAAAATCTTGATATTTGTTTCTTTCTAGGGTGCATTAGTAGGAGTCATTGGGAAGGTTGGATGTGGGAAGAGCACACTACTTGCAGCTATCACTGGAGAACTTAATAGGTAAATAGTCAATCATACCATGCTTCGTGTAATTTTGAACTTATTACATTAATTTGTTACAATTCAGTACAGGTAGTCCTTGATTTACAACAGTTCATTTGTTGACTAACGTTGCAACGGCACTGAAAAAAAGTGACATATGATCTTCTGATTCTGTACATGTCTCCAATTTGGATCTCAAAACCCCAGCATCACTCTACAGTTCATTAAAGCAGCCACTTCTTTTTGCAGACATAATGGCAAAATGGCATTTTTAAAACTGTGAGCCTGAAAAAAAGATGCTGCTTTTTTAAGAATCACTTTAATGAGCAGACTCCTTAAAGCATTAGCATCTGTTTTTAAAATTATGAAGAAGCCCAAAACAGGATGTAGCTATTAACACTACACTTTAAAAGATGCCACTGCCTTAAAGAGTCAGCTTGTTAAATTATTGTGATGCAGAACTGTGCTGTCTACGAATAATGCAGGAATAGGTTGGAATTGCTTCTAGTTGTACCCCTTACCACACAATATCATTTACACTTCAAGGGCGCTCTCTCTTTCTCTCTCTCCCTTTCCCTCCCTCCCTCTCCCCCTCCCCCTAGTATATTTTTATCCCTACGTATATCTATATGCATAGTTCAAGAGGGTGATTATACTTAGTAAGTCTGCCTCCTGTTTTTCCCCACAACAACAATCTGTGAGGTGGGTTGGGCTGAGAGAAAGGGACTGCCCAAATATTCCCAGTTGGCATTCCTAAGACCTAGAACTTCTACTGCTTTCCAGGACAGGACCTTAACTGCTCTAATTGAATTGTTGCTCTCTTTCCCAGTGGTCCTTCATCAGCAACTGATCAAGTTTGCACTTGGTCTGGGTAATCACAGTAGGCCTCTGGTAGACTAAAGCTTCTTGATCAAAACCATGTGACTTGACATGATGATACCGAGTATTTCCATAATTGAATGAATTTATTTTGATCCAGGCAATTATTGACTTGTGCATATATTGCAGAATATAAAGATTAACCGGCCCCATTGCCCATAATCATTTGGATAGCCATTTTGTATGCCCTTTCCTCACTGCTGATATGTTTGTAGTCAAGGTGAACAGGTCTTTGTTTGGGATTTGGAGAAAGGATTTGGCTTGGCTGCTCAAGAGCCCTGGATCCAGTTCACCAGCATCCGTGAAAACATCCTCTTTGGGAAGGAATACGACGCTCAATTTTATCAGCAAGTAATAGATGCCTGTGCTCTCTCTGATGACTTGAACGTGAGTATTCCATAATGTAAAAAATAACTCCTATAGATTCTTCAAGGAAATTAATTAATTAAGCAATTAATTACTTAGTGCTGCCATAACATCCTCTGGGACCTAGAGCCGCCTACACACAAAGGAACTCCTACCCACCCACCCCCAAAAAAGTATGTAAACATTTTAGTATGTCACTATTACAGTACAGATATTTTCAATTTGCTTATATACTGAATACCATGGTACACAAGCTTGTACTTGGTTTGGTAAAAGTTGCACAAATCATTTTTTTCTCATACATAGCACATCAGAATTAGAGGGAACAGTGCTCAGGAACAACCATATCTCTGGGAAAACATTGTTCCAAAGGGCAGGAGTTGCTGTATTAAGTATCTCCAAGTTTTAACTTATTTCCTGTGTTCCCCCTGCCTACCCCATAATGGAAAGAAATTGTTGCATTAGTGTTTGGCAGTTTGCTGCTGAATTTTCATTGATGTCCTGTTGGGGTTGACGGAAGAGGTGCTCATGTGACTTTTGCCCTACGTGTTGCATATTGATATAATGGAGTTACGAATTAAACATCTGGGAGTTTTGAATAAGTGTCTTTATTTCAGTGCATCTATTTAGCAACTGTTCTGTTAATTATAATTTTATCTATTTAACTTCTAGATTTTGCCAGCCGGTGATCAGACAGAGGTGGGTGAGAATGGAGTCACCCTCAGTGGAGGACAGAAAGCTCGTATTGCACTAGCTAGAGCTGTTTACCAGGTATATAAAGGACGGGATGAATGCTATTGTCCTAGGTGGTTTTTATTTGTGTATTTATTCAATTTCTATAGCCATGTCAGCAAAGAACAGTTAAGAGAAACTATTATTTGGATGGTTTATTATTTTAATTAATACATATAGCAGCTGAAATAACCTACTAACAGTAAAGCCAAGACATGTGGCCTTAACACATTCAAGGCCAATAGGATTGGGGCAATTCTAATCTGCCAGGAAGAGTATTCCACAAAGAAGTGGCTACAATAGAGAAGGCCTGTCTCCTAGTTCCCAACAGTCAACATTCTTTGGCTGACAGGATCTCCTTATACCCAGTTTGTTGGATCAAATTAGATGGGTACAGATTTTACAATTCTGGGTGGGAAAGGGCTTAGACCTTATCACTCTTTTCTACAGGAGAAAGAATTATACCTTCTCGATGATCCACTAGCAGCTGTTGATACAGATGTAGCTAATCACCTAATGCAGAAGTGTATCCTAGGAATTCTCAGACACAAGACTCGGATTCTTTGCACTCACAGAATTGAGGTTTTGGGAAATGCTGACATGATAGTACTGATGGATAATGGCAGAATTCTCAGGGCAGGTAAAGCCTGATGCCTTCTACTGTTCTCTTTGCCTAGGGCTTGAAATAATTACCTCAGAAAAGGAATTCAGAATGTGAACCAGACTCCTGTTTTTTGTTCGGAGCTTTTTATCAGCTCTTGCATGCTTATAAAGAAGGATCAATAGTTCTTTTTCAATTCCAATGGCTCTTAAAATTGCCTGGAGGGCTTTTCAAACTTTGCTTCATTGTAAATTCCAACAAAAAGCTCATTATCAATAAGTACAATTAACAAAAAACACAGGTATTTAGTAAAAATATTGGCTTAAGATAAAATACTGAATTAATTGCTCTACATAATAGAGAATTTGTTTTCATAATCATAGCAAGCATACCCTATATGCTAGTGAACCAATAAAAGTAAGGATGAGGGAATTATTTAGAAAAGCTAATAAAGCACCACACAAAAGACTTAACAGTTACAACAAGAAAATGAAATGGATGTTAAAGAAGCAATAGTGGAGGACTGTAAACGGAAGTGTAAACATAGCAAAATTTTCCTATTTTTCTAGGTACTCCAACAAACATTCTTCCATTGGTAGAAGCTATCCCTAAACTTGGAGCAATGGTCAAGAGAAGGAAGGACACAAGTAAGTAGTAGGTATTTTCATCATTGTACAGGAATGGATTTGTTGAAATCAGTCAAAACAATGTAAGTCTGAGGTAGTGGAATAGAGAATAAAGCTAGTTTAGAAAATGTTTAAAAATGAAACACAACTGAGCCCACAAGATACATAAGCGTACATGGCTTATTTAATGGTTTTTTTTTTCAAACGTAATAGTGGAGACAGCAAGCACTAGCCCACTCTTCCTCTGATCAGGTACCTTCCAAAAGTGTTGAGATTGTAGTAGTACTGCCAGAATTGCAAATCAATATAGCCATCTTGAGAATCCTCCTAGTATAAATAGAGGAAGCTGAGATAATGAATCTTGGTTATTTCCCATGAAGTAAAATAAATCTCTATGTGCATAAAATATCTGAACATTTATTTGGAGAGGAAACAGAGCTTCAGATATTTTGTTCTCTTGAAATCATGTGGGCAATGAGAGTACCTTCTACTTCAGCCCTATCTTCTGCTTAATACAAATTTAGTAAAATATGTAATAGATAGGAAGTAAGTATGCATGGCCTCCCAAGGACTAAATTAAGTCTCACAAACTGAAGCAATATCACTGATGAAAATAGAATCCTGTACCCTACATATTTTGTTATTTTAGGTGAAAATTGGGTGAAAATATATTACAAAAATGCTTCCGGTTTTCAAGTTTCAGGGGGGAAAGACGATTAGTAGTGCCAGTAGATGCTAATGATCCTGCAACAGCCATATTCCATTGGTGCTTATTATTGAATTTATGTGCATTTGAGGAGAGTCTCAGGAAGAAAGTATTATGGATTATAAACTAGGGAAATGCAATATGTCTGCACTAGTAGTACAACAGGACACCAAAGACATCTGAATCCTGTATTATAATAATAGATATTGAGTTATCTGCAAAGCCTTTGGTTAACAAGTTTAGGAATAACTAGTTATGATTTCCCTTAGGGAAAGACAGGCCATATATTTCAAGAAAAAAATGACTGACAAAGTAGAATTCAGGTATTTGTATCCAGGTGCATCCACCTGAATATCTTATTTGCTGTCTACATTAAAGGGTGAGTGTAGTTTGCTTCTGAGTAACAAAGTAGGATTAAAGCTTCGCAGAAGTCATAAGAAGTCCACAGGTTTTGGGAGTGGGTATTTCCAGTCAAGAACATCCAGTCCAGTGTACTCTATTACTGTTATTTCTGTTTCCTGGGATTATTATTCCTGTTTCCAAAGCAGACGCTGAATGCAATAAAGTGGAGGAAGCAGAGCATGAGGAAGAAGAGATGGCCCAATTAAGCTATTTTCCTAAGCAAGAGGAAGAGAAAAAAGAAGGGGCAGTGGCTTTCAAAGTCTACAGGGCATATTGGCTGGCTGTTGGCAGCTGCCTAGCATTGTCCATACTCCTTTCGTTGCTGCTCATGCAGGGTAAGCTTATAACATTGTCCTTTCCCTGTTCAGGTTTCTCTCTGCTCTTGATTGCTGGCCATTTCTTGGCAATTCAGAATCTTTGGTTCAAAAAAACCGACACCTTTATAGAAACTTGAGCATTTTGCATCATTCATGAGAATTGTTGAAGACTTCATAGTTCTTCCAAGCATCGGGGACAGATGATTGTGGAATTCCCCCTCCCCCTACTTTTTTGCTTTGTCTTTTGGTTTTTTGTACTTTGCTTTTCTTGTCTGTTGTAAAAAAATTTTTTTTAGGAATTGGTCTTTTGATTGTAAGCCACCTACAATTGTTTGGGAGTTGTACAGACTATAAATATATAAGCCATCAAAGAGAGAGAGAAATTGCAATTCTCAAGTTTGAAGTTTCTTGTTTTAAACAATAATTATTAAGCCTTTGTGGTAATAGTGATTTACTGGCAACTTTTGCATTTAACAATGAGCTTTATAATCTATAGGAAAATTTTGATTCTCCAGCCTCTTTCCAGGGAACCCATTGTGTGGATTGGTTTAGAGATACCAGAAATAAATGATACCCTGTTATCTGAGCACATCTGATTAAGCCACAGGCTTCCACAAAGTTCCACGTAATTTAGGAAAAGGTTGTTGCTAAAATTTAATTTTCATATAAGGTAATTTATTTGTGGCATGCACATATTTGTTTATTAGTGTGGTTTCTATGCTATTTAATCAAACAACTCAAATCTACTTACACTTATAACACAACTGAAAAATAATAATTATTTTCTAATATGGCCTATTCAGCATTTATTCAAACAGTTTGTAGAGTCACATTAAAAGTGCTTTCATAGGGCCTCTTTATTATATTAAAATGGACAGGAGGAGTTGCTTTGTGGAGAGTTCTCTACCTCAAAGTCATGTGGCTTAACTTTTGTTTAAATAAATAAAGCCTCACTCACTGACACCCATTTCTGCAGCTTCTAGGAATATTTCCGATTGGTGGCTCTCAAACTGGATATCCAGCCTACCTCATACTGAAAATAACTCCATCAGCAGCTTGGCAGCCCTTCCTTCTTCATCTCTGCTGCTCTTCTCCCATGAGGGACTCATGTACGTCAATCAAAGAGCTTGGCTATATTTTATTTGCATCTGCTTACTGCCCAAACATACATGCTATTGAATCAGATTCTTTCTCTTCTTGACACTTTTGTTTTTGTCTTCCTCACAAACTGCCTCTGGAAGTTAGGAGTGAATTGGGAATGCAGAAGGGAAAACCTCAGAGCCCCCATTACACAGAATATGGAAGGACCCATGCATTTTTTTAAACAAATATTTTGTGAAGGCATTTCTTACTATGATTAAGAAGCTGAATATTAGCTAAACAGCTGCTGGCTGTGCATAGGCAGAGCAAAAGGAATAGGACGGGAGCACCATATTTGTTGAAACCTGATGGGAATTGGCATGTTTTCAGTGGAGGGGATTGGAATGACCAGTTATTGTATAGGATTCGAGTAATCATTTTTCCATTTGTTGCAAGTTCCCCTATAAACAGATGACCGAATCTTTCAGATGTCTTCAAAGGTAGAAAAGATTAGATAATGCAATTGGCCAAAACCTGGGATTGACCTCAGTCCCTGAAGCGAGTAGATTCGAGCGAACGTATAATTCCCTTAAGCTCCTAGGCCTGAACCTGAATGCCAGACTGATATAAGAAAGCGAAGGTGGAGCAATTCTTCCTTCTCATGGGGACTAAAAGTAGGAGGTGTTCAGTGCTGTTGGTGGGAGGAAGCTCCCTTCCAGCCCTCCTGGGAGAGTTATTGCATTTGGTCAAAACAGGGAGGAGAGCTGACCTGAATACTCCAATCCAAACTGATTTTACCTGTCTTTTTAGTTCTCCAGTCTTGAGCTCCATTTCTTCAAATAGCACTTTGGATGTGAATTTTTACCTGACTGTTTATGGTTGCATTGCTGGGGTAAATTCAGTCTTCACCATCCTGCGGGCCTTTCTCTTCGCCTGTGGCACCATCCATGCCGCAACTGTCATTCACAACCGACTGCTTAGACGGGTGATGAAGGTAATGACCTGGGAGCCCTGTTTGGAAAAAGGAGGAACAAGGGAGGAGGATAAAAATCGAGACTTAAAAATAATGGGATTTTTTCAAACATTTAGATTTTTGAAAATGAATTGTCCTGTTATTTTACACATAGTAGGAAAACATTAGATAATAGGATTGTTGTATTGTAATAATAGCATATTGTCTCTACAGTTCCGGGGAAAAGTATTGGCCCTTTTGGGGGATTTTCGGAATCCTTGCTTATCTCGGAATGTTGTCAGAGCTCCCTGCAGCTCCTTGTGCTATATAAAAAATAAATAATTGAAATGATTGATTTTGCTAACCAGCAAGACTTTTAGAAGTGGACATTTAGACATCTTGTTTTTAGATGAGTCACATGATCCCTCTTTGAATTTAGTCTGCTTTCACATGATCCCACAGACTGACCATTGAACAACGTTGTTTAATAAATACATCACGAAGTATCAATGGGACCTTATAGTCCTATTTTATGAGAGTGTTGTTGCTTTTTTTAAAAAAGATATTAGTCCTATGTGGGACTGCAGAGAGACTAAAAAGAATATAGTATTGCAAATACACTGGGATATTTCTAATACATTCTAATATTCCAAAAGCCTGTAGCCTTCTTACTATTTTTTTCCCCTCTATTGCCAGGCTACCATGACCTTCTTTGATACCACACCAACAGGTCGTATTCTTAATCGCTTCTCTTCAGATCTGTACTGTGTGGATGATAGTCTTCCTTTTATTCTCAACATCTTCCTGGCCAACATCTTTGGACTGCTGGGCATGCTGGTGATGATAACCTATGGGTTGCCTTGGATTGGGCTAGTCTTACTGCCCTTGGTGGCCATCTACTACTTCATCCAGCTTTATTATCGACGTACCTCTCGTGAACTCAAGCGTCTCTACAGTCTCACCTTGTCGCCTATTTACACTCACTTTTCAGAGACCTTGACAGGCCTCAACACTATCCGGGCAACCAGGGTGACTGGCAGGTGAGTTTTTCTCTTCAGCTGGTGGAAGTATAAATTGACCTGAAAAGTGGCTAAGTAAGAGCTGTTTCAAAAGTTGATAAGTGCACGAGAAATTCTTCCTAATGTTAATCTTTGGGCTTAACCCAGTCTAGGTTTGAGAGAGAGAATCAAGAACGGCTGGAACTGAACCAGCGTTGCCGTTTTGCCAGCAATACGGCAATGCAATGGTTAGATATTCGGCTGCAGATGATTGGAGTTGCTGTGGTTACTGCCATTGCAGGAATTGCCATCATCCAACACCAGAGGAAACTGGGTGATCCAGGTGAGCTATAGAATTATGGGCTCTGCAGGATGCACCACCATCATCTATGCCATCCTTGCCCACTCATTTTTCTTTCTTTAGCTCACAATACTGTTCCTTTCACTGATAGTAGATATGGATTCTGGATTTTTCTCCCTTCTCTGTAGAAAGGATAATAGTACCAAGAATGCTGAAAAAGAAATGAAAAGTAGTTTTTGTTCATACAATCAGCATGCATTTTATGTGTAGGCAGGCAAGTGGTTTATCTTTCCTTTAAAGGAAGAAAAAAATAATATTGCAGCCAAATGAAGTCCAGGTGAGAACAGGTAAAGTGCAGTGAACTACTGGAACCTTTTTTTTTTTTCAGCATGGCAGGCTTCTCTTTCTAATCATCTCTATAAAGTTAGACCAACTGTCTTAAACTGAAGGTATTCTTCAGATGTGTAACCTCCAATAAGCAGTTCCTATCTTACAACCGTAATGTGTCTAAAAGGAAAGACCACATTCTGGATCATTATTTCTAAAAAAAAAAAAAAAAAAAAAGTTATGATACTAAGTATCAGAATCACTTCAGCAGTTCCAAATAAAACTTTTCTTCACCCATTGGCACCTTTCAGTCCTTCGCCTCATTTGGGAGATAAATTGCCATCACTAGTCCTTTGCTTCCTTTCTCTCAGAAAGTAGCTTTCTGGTTTGTTTTGCCTTTTTTTTTTTGCCCTTCCAGGTCTTGTGGGTTTGGCTCTCTCCTATGCTCTATCTGTTACAAACTTGCTGTCAGGACTCATCACCAGCTTCACTCAGACAGAGACCATGATGGTGAGCGTGGAACGGACTGAAGAATATGCCACAGAAATTCCCATAGAACCTCAGGAGGAACTGCTTCCGGTAAGGCTTCCTTGCTTTGCAGCTCTAAAAATCATGGGAGAGATTTGTTTATTAAGATGTGGAGTATTCGATTTCGTGTAATGCAAATGTAGCGATTGCTTTGGGTTGTCTTTGCTTTTATGAAAAGCAATTGGTGTTCTTTTTTTTTTAAAACAAGTTTTATTAAAAGTTTCAACAACAAACAAATCATTACATATTGAATCTTTCCCTGTTTTTCTACAATAATTTCCCCAATATTCTCATAAAACACAAACAAACACAAACAAACATAAAAAAAATCTTTTAGTAAAGTACCTTGGCCCCAGTTACCTCTCTTTGCATGGGCTAAAATAATAACACATATCACTCTTCACATTTCTATCTTATTTAATCCATCTTAATTAAATCATTAAATTGTATCTTTTGCCCATTCATTTATCCCTCTATCTCTTCTTATAATAAAAGAAAAAATTTCTCCTGAAATCACTAATCAGAGTATGATGCCTTTCTATCCTCCCCTAAGTTAGTAAAATTAACATTCAACATAACAAATACCCAATTTGGTTCTGCTTGGTACATTCTATCCACCAAAAATGTTTAAATACATTGTATCCTCCTTTCCTTCGATATTTTATTACATTTTAAAAATCAATCATTAATAAAAACTTCAACATTTTAATTTCTTATTAAATCTTAAAGCATTCTAATTTACTATTTCAAATATAAATGTTACAATACCATCTTCTGTACCTTAGCAGAATCTTTCTTACAGAAAATTATATTTCATCCTTTATCTCTAAAAAAATCCCTCTTCTCCCATCCAATTTTAAAGCTTTGAGGCTTTTCTCCGCCTTTCCCTTTCTTTCTTCCCCACCAAATCTTCCTACCCCCTTCTTCTTCTAACCTCTGCCTTGCTGGGATCCCTTCTCTGTTGCATTCCCCTTTTCTCTTGTTTGTTATCATTATATTTACTTTGCATCATATTTTCTCTTTCTCAAATGTTTTTTTAGATCTTAAGTCCTTCATTTTCCTTGCTCTCTTCCTTCCTTCTTCCTTAGATAAGTTTTGGAATTCAATGAAGATGGCGTCTTCGTCTCTTCCTTGTTGTTCTTCTTCCATTTCCATCTGTTCCATTGTCTGTTGGTAATTGACCAGCGCCATTTCTAGAAATAGAAAAGCTTTTTCCATGCCATCTTTGCAGATTGCTTTTGTTTGCTCATATTCATCCCTCAGGTCTTCAAAAAGGAAAGCCATTATAAATAAGTCTTTTCTTTTCTTTATTCCTCTTTCTTCTTACACCAACCAAATATTCCGAGAGAAAGGCAAAACAATCCCAAAATCCACAATCCTCAATAAATCCAAGCAAGCCAAAATTCCCCCTTCCTCTTCCAGGGTGGTATCAAACAAATAAAAAAAAAAGAATCCAAGTCTATATTTTAAAGCCTTATTAAGATTGTATTTCTGTCCTCAAGTCTTCAAGGCATCTCCTCCAACAAGATCCAAATTTATATATTTTCTTTATCCTCTCCCTTCCGGCTTAATTCCGTCGGGAGGGAGAGTAAACTTTCCCTTCAGCACCTCAAAACAGCCGCTTTTTTTTTCTCTTGTGGAAGAAATCATCAGAAAACCATCTTTTCCAGGAATTAAATTAAATAAATCTCAAAGCCCTGGGTCGACCAAGAAGAACTTTTACTTTCAATAACTTTCTCTTCTTCCTCCTGCGCATACTTGCCCGGCTGTCAACTTCTTTGTGGCGGCCATTACGGACCGCCGCTGCACCGTCCTGGTAACAGGGGGTTCTGCCGGCCAGGGAGGGGTCTGCAACACCCCAAACCCTTCCTCCGGATCCCCTTACCTTCAGCTACCCCTGCAGGGCAGCCTTGCTCCGCACCCGTCCGGGTCGAAGCCCCAAAACGGCTAGCGCGGCAGGATCGCGCAGCCGCGAATCCCTACCGCTCGCGAAGCCGACAAACCGGAAACTCCCAAAAGCAATTGGTGTTCTTGAAGGACCGTAAAAAACAGGTGAAGGTGAACTCACATGTCCAGTATCTTTTCCACTCTTCCAAACTCACTTCGTTTTAATAAGCATAATTTGGAGTCAGAGAAGTGGGGAAGGGAGGGTAAAAACAGACACACTGAAGAGGGGAGGATTTTAATTAATCTCTTGAGGCAGATTTCCTACGTTCTGTGTAGAGTATCTTGCATGAAGGATTCGTCTTGGTAAATTGCTGAAGAGCACAGGAAAGTAGGGTTCCATTCTAGGAGTAAAGCTCATGCTAGGAATGAAGCCCACGCCATCATTTTGAAGACTGCAACAAGGGCAGTTCAGTAGAATAGTAGTTGGTGCCAAGAGGGCAGAGGATCTCTAGACTATCACATCTAGAGTGAGAAGAACTCAAAATAATAATTGCAGTGATCATTACTACATGGTACTCTAAAATTTGATTTGCTGTATTTCTACTGGTGATATTAAGTAATTGATCAGAAAACTCTACACTAGATGGTAGTTATTTCTGCTCATTTCTAACATTGTTTTTTCTTCCTTCAAGGTTTCCCCAAACTGGCCAGTTAGAGGGCATATGGAATTTCAACAAGTAATATTAGGCTATCAGCCAGAATTACCCAATGCCCTGGATGGGGTTACCTTCACTATCTATCCTGGGGAAAAAATAGGGATAGTTGGACGTACAGGGTCTGGCAAATCCACTCTTTTCCTGGCTCTTTTCCGCATGGTGGAACTCAGAGGTGGACACATCCTCCTAGACAGTATTGACCACTGCTCTGTAAGCTTGAAGAAGCTAAGGTGAGTCATTTTCAACAATAGTGGCTCGAGGTTCCAGGGATTATTAGTCCTTCAGCTGTTGATACCATGATTCTCAAGCTTAATCATGCTTAAACTTTGCGGTGACAGATTAAACCACTTAAGTGTGCCTCAGTTTGTCAGTGGTGATGCCAATGTTCCTCAAACTCTTTTGCATCCATTTGAGAAGTCAATTTAAGGAGACAGTAAAAGGGTTGTTTAATGTATTAGGTATGTGCTTGCTATTATTTCCTGCTGTCTTCTTTTTAGGTCTAGATTGGCCATAATTCCCCAGGACCCTTTTTTGTTCAGTGGGACACTCCGTGAGAATCTAGATCCCCAGCAGCAACACACGGATGATGACTTGCACCAAGTTTTGGAGCAATGCCACTTGCACACATTAATTACAGAGATGGGTGAGTCTTTGCTTTGGGTAGAAAAAGGAGCTGCTGGAGCGAAGGGCAGCAAAAGCCTAATAAACCATCCTTCAGATTATGAGGTGTGGGAAAACTGATCAGAGTGGTAAAAAAAAGAAAATAAATTAATAACCACAGGGTTGTAGATTCTCAAGCAGCCACAGAATGATATATTTTGAACTTAAGGTGGTGAACTTTATTCAGAAAAATGTATCAAGATGGTGTTGGATGGAGCTAAAATCAAAAAAGTCTGAGGCCAGATCTTTTTCCTACTTCTTCACCCTTCCTTCCCTCTTTTCCTCTCACTCCCTCACTTTCTATAGTAGACAAGCAGCAGAACAAATTGTTCTTCACAAACTTGTTATCACGTCATAAATATGGACTATTTTCTTTTGCCCTCATATCCAGAAATCTAATCATTGAGGAAGAGCTACTTGTTCAACTTTTTTCACTTTCTGTTTTAGTGTTGTTGTTTTTTCCCTCTCTGGGTTTCTCTCACTTTTGCATAAAATACTTGGTACTTCAGTCTGCTGGTAAAATATTTAAGAAAAGATGTCAAGAATCTTGATAGGAGACTCCTACTTGGGGTGGGGCTGTTATTTCTGAAATGTTTAAAAAGTGTAGTAGTTAAAAACCCAACATGACTGACATAAGATATGGCCAATTGCAATATGTCTGGATGCTTTCTGTGTTGTGTATTTAATACTCTTTAATATTTTTCCCTTTGTATATGTGCTTTACTTGCACTTGTGTGTATGGGCTCTGTTTAAGCTTGTGTTTGCTTAGCAAACATGCATGTACATTCTCTGGTTACTGTAGTTTTTCCTATTTTATTCTCTATGCTGTAGGTATGGTTTTCCCCTCTCCCCATTTCATTTCTGAAGCGGTGAATAGTTTTCCTTATCAATTTGGAGAGAATTCAGCTTTCCTCCCATGAAATGATTGAGCTTCATTCATTTGCATTAGGGAGTTGTGTGGATAACTAGGTAGGAGTGACCTGCATCACAACTCCAGTTCAGAACACATGTTCTAAAGGGAGGTTGTAGTAAAGGAATTTTTCACTGATCACATACTGTCATCACTTAGTTGCTGTAACTCGGTTTTCTCTCTCTTGAGCTTCAAGTGCAAATGAACTAGTACAAAAATTTTAGTCTCACATTTATTCCTTTATGCAGGTGGGCTGGATTATGAGCTGAAAGAGAGAGGAAAGAGTCTTTCAGTAGGGCAGAGGCAGCTGGTTTGTTTAGCAAGGGCCCTCTTGACTCAAGCGAAGGTGAGTGGTGGTCATTTTTTTTTTCTTTATGCATCCTGCCTTACTTGGAAGGTGTCAAAACCATTATCTTGGAGCTGGAAAAGCTGAAGAAAGTTTGGAGTATCTGTCCTACAGAGAAGAAAGGTTAGGTTGCTCTGGACTTTTAATTAGGAAAAAAGTAATTAAAGGGCATTATGCAGGTTTACAAACCTATATATATATGGAGAATTAGGTAGAAAAGGTGTAATTCAAGATTAGCTACAAGATTCAAGAAACGTAATTTTCTTTACTCTGCAATTAATGTAATTGTTGCTACAAAATGTAGATTCTGTTCATGAGTTACAGATCCATGATATCTAAATGGAATTTCCACAGGAGAGAAGTTGCTTAGGTTGAAATCAAGAGCAAAACCAAAAGGACTATTTGTCTTCATGATTTGAAATTTTCCAGAAGTACCTAGCTGTCCACATTTGGACTTAGTGGGTCCTTGCTTTGTATGCCAAAAGGTTTCTATTCACAGAAATGGCGTCCATCTGTTTCTTCTTGTATTGGAATAATCTTTTCTATTTTGTCTCAATCATAGATTCTGTGCATTGATGAAGCCACAGCAAGTATTGATCAGAAAACAGACAGACTCATCCAGCAGACCATTCGCCAGCGATTTGCAGATAAAACTGTTTTAACTATTGCCCACAGGTAATGTTTTATTTCTTCTTTAGCCTCTGCTCTTCAGTCTGTATAACTGGAAAAAAAACCTTCTTATACAGTATATTGCTGGTAGCGACTGACCAAAAATCATGAGTTATGCTGAATATCTTGAAGGATGTTTCTACACCAATAGTTCAACTATTCACCATGACACTGACACGCAGGCCAACTGCTTAATGCTGCTTTCCCTCAAAATTCAAGTTTTTCCCTGCCAGCATTGCTTTTGAGTGCTTCTGTCTGATCTTGGTATCTCTTGATTGAGGGAAGTGATTTCCAGATCAGGCTGCACTAAAGCTTGTCTTAGAATAGATTTGGGCAGCCATAGACACCAAGAGAAATTTAGTTTTCTGTTTTTAAAGCTGTCTGAAATTGGCACATGGGAACATTTTCATATTTTTCAAACATTTTAAACTGGGTCTTCACATATCTGCATCTACAGATAAAACTCCAATACACACAGCAATAGTTGTGACCATCAATTACAGTGCTATTATGTTTTTTTAAACACAAACAATCTCCCTAAAACTACCTCATTTTTTCCCATCAATTCCCATTATTCTATTGATCTCTGCCTCATATTCACATTTGAAAAATAGATGAACAATGCAATTTATAGCATAAGCCCAATGAGCAGCAATCGTATTTTGAATAAATATTACCTGTCCTGCCTCATACCTGAAAATGGTGCCAGTGTAGATCCTGCTCCAGAGTACATGTGAAAAAGATTTCACACGGAGAATATTTTACTGCCAATGATGATGATGATGATGTTATCCATTTAGTCGAGTCTGACTCTTGGCGATTTTATAAGCCAGGTCTTTCCAATCTTCCGATCTTATACTACTTAAGAGTATTTCTATGCTCTGGCCGATGTTAGCTTTGATTGCATTCAGCCACCATGTTCTTTATCAGCCTGGTTTCCTTTTACCACTAACTCTTCCAAACATAATTACTTTCTCCAATGAATTCCCCATGACATAGCCAAAGTTAAATGAGACAGAGTTTCATGATTTTGCCTTCTAGTGACATGTCTAGAGTTACTGTCAATATTGTAATGCTTTTATACAGATCTGGTGCCTACTTGGGAATAGAACCGTCCAACTAACGAACCCAAGAAAAGCAGGCACTTTCAGGAACTTTAAAATCCCAAAAGAAAAACTTTATTGAATACATTGTTTTGGCACTGAAGAAAGCAAAAACAACTCTAATTTTCCCACGCAAGCTTGTGTAGTTAAGAAATAGGTTTCACCTCTCCTCCCATGCAACAGGTCACGTTGTCCAGTTAGGAAGCATTCTTTTGTTTTGATAATAGTTCATGTCTTGGCTACCACCTTCAGAAGAATTGACTCTCACGGTTGAAGTCTGGGGCCTCTGCATTCCATCTCCCCCTTCCCTCCCCCTAGTTCTTTGGCAAATTGAAAACCGATAATAGTCACAAGAAGTTTAAGCATTTTTCGAACTTGACACTCTGACCTGTAGACGCCATTGGTTTAATACAGGACTGCTCTTCTTTGTCTTTAAAATCTTTTCAATAGTGTCCTCTTCAACAAATAAAAACATAGGCAAAAACTCTAATTCACATGAACAACAAAAGAACTGGTTAAACCTGTTCCCAGAATGTATCATTTGAGCCTTGTAACAATCTTTTTTTTAAAAAAAAAAGGTCACCTCATCCACTGTCTGCAAAATCACTGTCTGATATTAAGAGGAGTATTCAAATGCATATCTGGGGTACTCTGCCTATGCTATTGTGTTTATTTCTACCAGGTTGAACACTATCCTGGACTCAGACCGAGTGTTGGTGATGAATGCTGGGCGGGTGGCAGAGCTGGATTCGCCTGCTATACTCAGCCAGAAACAGGACTCTTTGTTCCAGCACCTTCTACACTGTGGATAGCAATAACTTTCCAGTGGACATCCTCAGACTTGAATTGATTATACCTCATCACTGCAAGCTTTCCCGTCTACAATAAGGTCCTCAGCCACAAGCCAATCTTGAAACCTTCAGATACACCCATTGACTTTAGAGTTTCAAAAAGAACACAGGAAATGTGTTATCCTCCATTTTCATTTTGCTAATTTCACTTCCACTCAGTTGTCATGAAAATTAGTCCCATCAGCAAGATATTTTTTTAAAAAAGCTGGATATTATCCATTTATCATAATGCAGTCAGCAAAAATGATTCAAAGCAGTTTAAGTTAAGATTCTTAATCCCAGGTACTGTCTGCTGCTTCAGACTCAAGTCAGATCCACCACCTTTACAACTTTTCTTCTCTATCTTGCATTTCACTTCTTTGGGTATATATATATATATGACCTTTTCTTACAAATAAAAATGAAACAATTCTCATTTTTTTACTAGTAAAGCTTGCTTTTATTTTTAAGTTTCACTAATAGCACACCATGTTTGTACTAAGATTCTCAAGACATTCACATAACAGATACGCTATGATTCAGACTCTCTTTCCAGTGGGATCATCCAGAAGACAATGTTGTCAACTCATTAAACATTCCTATGCCTGTTTTAGTAGTTGCCATAAAAAAAGAGGGGGGGGAGGAAGGAAATCTGGAAGAGCAGTGCAGCAGTTTAGAAGCGAAAGTACATTGAACTCTTATCTTTAAAAGATTGTAACTAAAATACCAGAGATTTTACCCACGAATATGTTTAATTGGAGAACGTGGATGACACCCAGCCCGAGAACGTGCTCAATTGGAGAATCTGGTTATGAGACACCCAGGTGGGAGGGGGGAAACAGGGTCACAGGTGACTGTAAATTACGTATGCCAGAGTTGGCTTCATACAGGGCAGTGCTAGTATGTCACCTCTAATGAATCCTTTGAAGTTTTTGGAAGTTTGGCTTGAGATCATGATTTAATTAGAGCGATTGCTGGAATCCTGACAAAAGTGCTCTGTTATCCTGTATATTTGTCTTTTAAGAGAAAGGGGCTTTGGTCTCTGGAAATACACATTGAGATGCAGATAAGAATAATTAGAATCAAGCATGTCACTGTTGCAGTCTGGTAGAAGTAGAAGAAAATTGTTGGTAACCTAAACCACAAAATTAAAGCTAACTTCCTTTGTACTAGGTTTTTCTTTCTGCAAAAAAGATTAAACCAATCTGGATGATCAAAGACGGCTCATTCTTTCACAAAATGAAATAAAATGACATTTATGCTTGACTCATGACAGAAACTTTAAGCAATCTGATGGTCCACGTATCATTTTAAGTAAAGTGGTTTGATAAACTTTTATGATTGTGGCCTGAACAGCTTCGTTATTGGTTTCTTTAACCTTTAGACCAAGGGTGTCAAACTCGATTGTGTTGTGAGCCGGATCGTGACGTATCATGATGCTTTTTGCCTTTGCAGAGCTGGGGTGGGTGTGGCCTGCGCAGGCAATATGCAGCCCATGGGCCATCAGTTTGATAGGCCTGCTTTAGACTGATTAATTTAAAAATTATCCACTATGAATTTTGTTGGCAGAATAACAAAAAATTAAGGTAAGGTTTAGCACCTAGTAACTACGGGTAGTCCTCATTTGCCAAGTACAATTGAAACTACCAAGTCCATTGCTAAGCATCATGGTCACGAAGTGAAATGTTAGGTGACTGCTCTGGACTTATATCAATTCCAGTGCAGTCATTAAGTGAATTGCTGCAGATTGTTGAAATCTCACATGATTGCAGCTTCCCCATTGACTTTGCTTGTTGGAAGGTGTCAAACTCGATTTCATTGAGGGCCGCATCAGGGTTGTTTGACCTCGGAGGGCCAGGGTAGGTGTGGCCAGCATGACATCAATCATGTCAGGGTGGCCTGAGCGCTCAGCTTCAACAGCCTCCTGCAACCCTCTACCAGTGAAAACAGAGATCAGTTTTCGCTGGCAGACACACCACGGGCCAGTTCTTCGCTGTGTCCAGGGCTACTCCGCAGGCCGGATCTAAGCATCCCACAGGCTGGATCCAGCCTCCGGACCTTGTGACCCCCCCCTGGTTTAGGGGGTTCATATCATGTTAAGCTCAAGAGACTTTTTTTGCATTGCCAACAAATCACTAGTTCACAACTTCTATAGAAGATCCATTCCTGTTTTTGTCAACATTTTTATCAATTAATACAACTTTATTTTTTATTTATAAGTAAAATAAAAAGAGAAATATTCAAATACAGCCCAGTATAGACCGAGGAATGCTGATTTATTGCTACTGTAGAAGACTAAAATGAGATAAAGCAGGGAGATGAAATATAATCTCTCATTTTGAAACTTGCAGGTTAAGAATTGAATTTACATGTTCCCGGGGTCATAAAGCTAGCCACAGAAACTTAGATAAATCCAATATTTTATTGCAGTTTTAATTGCCCATCTCAATCCCCTACATAAAAGCAAAGGAAGAATTCCTGTTTTAACCTTATTGTTCGGTGTTTAAAGCTTTAAAAATCAACATTAATATGTAGTTCACTGAACTTTAGAAATCTTTACACTTGTGAACTGAAGTTTGGAAATGATTGTTTCTAGACAAATATATGAGAGCTTTACAGCATTTCTCATACTCAATACTTAACAATTCTGCAGTGATATCCAGATATTAAATATTATTACCTTTAAGATTTGACTAATGCCCAAAGTTACTGTTCTTTGCATACCTGCCTTAAAAAAAAATGCAGGCACCCTTAACAATCTGGTCCATGTTTACTTGCAAAGCCAAACATGGGTCTAGCCTATTTGCTCTTTATCAGATGCAGCAATCTACACAAATTGGTATGTAAAATTTCTCAGGCCCAATGAAGCATTCAGTTGAAGAATGTCTGTAGAGATTCTTAATCATCCAGGTCATGGTTGTCCCAAAGGTGCTTTTCAAAAAGCAACTAGACTTTCTTGGTTTCTTCCTTGAAGATGTTTTGCTTGTCGTCCAAGAAGCTTCTTCAGTTGATGAAGTAGTTCATGCTAGGGTTAAAAGTATAACTAATCTCATAAAAGTAAAAAAAATAAAATAAAGGCAGAATTTGAACTGCTTTTATAGAAAAATTGGTAATTCTACAAAATGTATTACAGGAATCTATTTGCTAGTATAGATATTAGCAAATAAAATATTTGTTAAAATAATTTTGGCTTCTTCTCAACTAAATGTAGATTGATTCTCCATGTAAATTTCAGGAACACCCAAAAACTGTATCCTACCTTTATTTTAGATGTGCACATATTCATCATCAGTAGACATTATTTTCAATCAGATCCTTTATCTTTAAAGTAACAAAGGAATATAATTTGACAACTGAAGGAGATAACCATCATTTATATATTTAAGGCTTAGATATACAGCAATCTGAATCAACTGACATTTAATCTCAGGAATCCAAAAATAAGCCAGATGAGATCCAAAATCTGTAAATAATTCTTTTCACAATTTATTTTCTGGCAACACTAGCTTCTGCAGAGGTTACCACAGCCATGATTCACAAACTATGGTCTACAGAGATCCACCAGGTATGCTGTAGCTTTGGCTGAGCACAGTCCAATTACTACTTTAGCCCTCAGGAGCTACCTGACTATCTCAGCCATCTTCCAATCTTGATCTCCAATCAGCTGCTTGTTTGTTCATGGCCTCAACTCCTGTGTCCCTTTCCCTGCCATTGATTTTCTTTGATGCCATATAGCTTTTCTGGATCCTATGTCATGGCGCCATTGGATCCTGGTTCTGAGGAGGAAAAGTTGGAACCCGGACCATCTGATAGGGATGGCACATCTCCCTTGGAATGTTTGGAGAGGCCAGGGGCTGAGGGCAACTGGAGCTGCCTGCCCTCACAGAGAATCAGCTCCAGTCAGGCAGTGGTTCTGAGAGACAGCAGATCCCCTCTGATGAGGAATAGCTCCCTCCCCACTCAATCCAAGGGCACAGAGTAGAGCAGAAGACTTAAGGAGAAGCTGAGGGACTTTGTCTTTTGTCAGGAACAATTGTTCGCTTTGGCTTACACTACCACAAGCTTTGGAAAAACACTGCCTTGACTCGTTTTTGTCTGGGCCTTGCCTTTGCCTCATGGACTTGCTTTGCCTTGTGGACTTGCCTGTCCCTGTGGAATTGCCTTGCCCTTTGGACCTTGACTCTGGCCTTGTCCCGTGAACTTGCACTTTCTCTTTGGACTTTGCAAACTGGTTTTTTACTGGCTTGTGTTTGTGGAACTGAGGGTGGCTCCCTTAAGGGAAGTATGTAGTGGAGACCTACCAGCTCTTGTAGGGCTGTTTGTTGTGGAAGTTAACAGAGCAATAAAGGACTCTAATGATGCCTGTCTCTGCCTAGTGATCTGGGTCATAACAATGCTGCATGACTTCCATTTCCATCCAAAGATCCTTTTCTATGAAGAATGATAGCACTTGATCAGATGTTGCTTGATGCTTTCAGACTGGCTTACAGCATGACCAGGTGGTGGTATTTATTTCATTTTCTTCATATTAAAAAGGGATCAAGATTGTTTTTGGAAATGCAGGGAGATGTCCAAATATTAGTTAGAAACACAATTGCTGTATTTGTATGCTTCAAAGATTCAATCTGGTTTCTTTCAGTAAAATATATCCATTTATTAACTTTCACTAAAAATCCAAGAACATACATCAGATTAGTGAATAGATAGGAATTAGTTACTAATACTTTTTATCCAGATACAGATTTTTGTCTTTATCTGCAAACTGTGTTACATGACCTTTCAGTGTGAAATCGTAGTGTCATTCAAATGGTGAGAAAAAAATATTACCAGTTTCAAATACAGAGCTCCAATTTTGTGTTTTCGGAAGATAGTAGGATTTGGTAGATTTATCCAGCTGTAAAAACATTTCACTTAGTCAGATAATTCACTTTTTTCTGTTTCCAACTGCTTAAGAGTCTGACACTTTTAACATTTTTAATGAATTACATCTGTAGTTAAAAAAAATAATTTAATCAAGATTTTTTGAGTGATTTTATTAAAAATTTTAAGGAAAATAAAACAAATGCAAATGTAAAAAAAGACAAAGAAATCAAAGAGAAAGGTTAAAAGTGCAAGAAAGGGGGGAAAGGAAAAGTAGAAAAGAAAGAAAAAAGATACAAAGTAGCTTCCGATCTTCTTTATAGCAGTTACAGATAGTACATGTCTTATGACATTCATTTAACAACAATTCAAAGTTATGATAGCCTTGAAAAAATTATTTATCACACTTGCGACCATTGTACCACCCTCATGATCATGTGATCACAATTCAGACGCTTAGCAACTGTCTCACATTTATGACCAAATACAGCATTCTATGAGCATGTGACTGTGGTTTCCGACCTTCCCAGTTGGTTTCTGACAAAAAACAATTATGGAAGCTGAATTTGTTTAACAACCATGTGATTTTGCTTAATAACCACAATGATTTGTTTTATGACCACCATAAAAATGGTCATAAAATCTGGTCTAGTCACTTGATGACTTATGACTGCACCAGAAATTCTGGCCCCAATTGTGATCTTAAGTTGAGAACTACTTGTATAGCTACATTAATAAATTTACTCTCACTCTATAGTTACAATTTAATTCTATTCTTTCTATAATGTATCATTAAAAACCACAAATCATACGTTTACTTTTTGCAGAAAAAGTCCGTAAGGGGTTTCTTGTCCGCAGTAAACATAGAAATTGTCTTTTCGTTAAACAATTTTGCCATACCAGCAAGTTCCATTGTCTTTATCAAATATTCTTCCATTGTGAGTAATGCCGAATCTTTCTATTTTTGTGCATACAATAACTTTGCTGCATTTATCAAGTACAAAAACAAATTTCTAAGATTGTTTTCCAATTGTTTGACCATCAATTCCAAAAGAAAAGTCTTAATATTCCAGCTCTTTTACATATCCACCAACAATGTATCTTCTTGTTCACATGTCCAATTTTTCAGGTGACATATACTTATGAAACATCATTGTATAAAAAATATCTTTAAGATTATAACATAGTATAAATTTCAATCCTTTCAACCACATGTTTTCCCATTGTTTCATTTGTTTATAATTAAAATTTTAGTCCACTTTTATCAAACATTCCAGAAATTGTTCTTCTATTTCACATCTCAATAAAAGTTTACACTTTTTAGCAATTACGTGTTCATCATTTGTACACAATTCTATTTCAAATTCAGCCTTATGATGTTCTTTTATCTACTTTAAATCTTTTTGGTAATTGTATATAAGAAAACCATTGTCCCTCTGCCACTAGTTCTTTATTTTACATTCTTCCCAATACAATATTAGTATCTCACAATAAATTAGCCAAATTTATTTGCCTATTATTTCTTGTCTATAAGATGTTTGTTATGCTAAGAGCCAGGAAGATGTTTTTGAGCACAACCTGGATTTGTATCTCTTCCATTCTGAATATAGCATAAATAACAATTATTTTTCAAATCCAATTAACTTCAACTTTACTGTATCACAAATATCCCTGCCAACTTGATCTCATGTCATGTCCTTTTAACTCAAAAGCCTTATTTCTCAACACTAAGAACACTTACTCTTTCATCCAAACCAAACAGCAAGAGATCCTTCTTTCAAAAATGTGTGCATACAACATGTCTCAAAAACTGTGAGAAGGGAGAGGGAAAACTCCATATCTTTTCCAATATGTGTCTTTTGTAGCCAAATTATATTGTTTTATTTTTTTTTTCAAATAACGACTTTTTTTAACTTTTGGGGAGCATTTGCTACATTTATATTTTACTTTAATCTCTTGTAATACATAATCACATGAAAAAATTAGAAAAAATACTTGTAACACCTAATCCAGTACCATCCCTTTCAGTTTCCTCTTGGACTAGTTGCAGTTTTTGTGTCTTCTTTGACACTTTCATTTGAATCTCAATTCTTCTTAGAATTTTTCTAGAAATTTCCACACCTCCTGGACAGAATTCAACTAAAATCTCTGTTATTTAAAAGTAAAATTTGTATCTTCCAATTTGTTCCATCAAAATAGGATCCTTTTCTGTTTTAATCTCTCAGTCAAAAAAATACACCTTTCTCTTGCACAGTTATGATAGTAATTTAAGAGCAACTATATCTATATTGCCAATATTTAATGCAAAACTTAATCCTTTTTTTTCCTGACAAAGTGCCAAAAGCATCTCTTAGAACATTTCTTGTTCTTGCAAAGATTGAATTTATTCTATACATTTTTATCAATTTATGTCTCTATATACTCCTTTGCCCAATCCCAAAAAATTGCCAGGACTTTAATAATCTCTCTAATATCTTCACTAGAATCCTATGGCCTTGCTCTAAGTCCTAAAACAAATTTGTATTCTGCTAATCAAATATAGCCAGATTATCTAGTTCTCTTTCCAACACCCTCAGGAACTTCTGTCCTTCTCTCTAAAATGTATACTTTGTCGTTGATTTGTTTTATCTCTCCAGACATTTGTTACAGCACCTTCCATCATCCTGACTTCTTCTTTCATCTCCTCTTTCCTCTTTACAAGTTTTTTATCTATTTTTTTCTTAAGTGCTGTCAATTTAGTATCAGGTGATTCTATCTTATTTGCCCATTTGCTAAAATTATTTCTGAAGCAAACCTGGTGTAATTCCTGCAGGTTGTTCTAGTGATCTCCTCTCCTCTCCTCCATTCTTGCTGTTTTCTGATGGTTATCATTATATTATAATCAAAAAATGAAAGTGTCTTAAACAAGAGAAAATTAAAGGCAAGCTTCCTATATTTTTGTCTTTTTGTGCTTCCATCCCTAATAGCACTTAATTATATTCAACATCAACTCTATAATTACAATCAGTTTCATAGTCTGGCTTACTGTTATTTTTTGTTTTGTGCAATCCACCAATTATATGCATTCTTTAATACTAAACAAGAAACATTCCCACAAATGTGTAGTTCTTTTGGCTAATTTAATTCCAATGTATTTAAAGCACTTTTGCCAAAAAAAAAAATCTTTCAAAATAACCATCTCCTTTATCTGTTTTAAAAATTTCTTAAAATTTCCATGTTTGTCTTTACATTACATTCAAGGAAGTAGTGTAAAAACAAAGCTCTATGACATGTTTTGTTTTCCAAATGCTCCAAAGCCTACTGGAAGATTAAATATTTACTTAGAGCTGAGCTTAAAATTGTGAAGAACGTTTCAGCAAAAACTAATAGAACATTAAAAAAAACAACAGAGAAGATATGTTTTACTCACTAAAGTTTTCTGAAGGCTTCCAATGGTGGAGATTTGTGTTTGTAAATGTTAGGAAGAAATAAGTTTTTTTTTTAGAAAAACACTTTTTTCTGGCCAGAGGGAAATAAATATGCCACTATGACTTCTTTCTTAGAGTATAATGCCATACAATGTACTCATAGAATAATGCGGTGTTCTTTTAAAATGTTCTTAAAAGATCCATTTTGAGAGCTGTGGCAATCAATCAACAAAAATTAATCAAATGTTCTCATAATTGCAACCTGAAAATTAAGTTGCAGTAACCATTCAGATTATCTCTAATTTAAGGAAACTTTCAGCTATTCAGAAAATATAGAACTTACTATCTTCTTTGAGGAGATGCCATTGATAAAATATATCATATTGATATTTAATGAGCCAAGAGACAAAATTTCTTAACTTTTTTTTACTTTTCTTGAAACATAAAATAAATCTGAATAAAATATAGTGCTTGAAATCATGACAGAATAAAAATATTCTCTAGAATTGTAGTCTTCATCTCAAAACCTTACCACAGCTTCTAACCTCTAGTCAGGTCAGGAATGGGACAGTCCTTTAGGATTTTTCTTCTGCTGGTTTCTGTTCTTACTCCAGGTAAACAATCACTTCCTTATGACTAAACAAAAATATATTTATATAAGAAAAATCCTCTATAGAATTTTATTACAAAAGATCTTAACAGTTATGTATCACAAATTCATTAATTCATTCATTTATGATTATGTTGTAGCAAATGGGAATGACCAAAACAACAAATCCTTAGAAAATTACTGATGAAAACAAAAGGTTATGTTTGCACAAAAATAACTTTTTTTGTTTTCATCAGTAATTTTCTAAGGATTTGTTGTTTTTTCATCCCCATTTGCTACAACATAATCCTTTTCAAACATCACTGTTTTCTTCTAGAGGAAGGCCATTATTTAAAAAAATCATCTTATCTAAAGCACTGTCTTTCTTTTGGTATCAGTGAAGTTCTGATCAAAACTGAGCGTGAGACCACTTTTAACAAAACTAGGAGAAAAGACAAATAAGCTAGTACTGCTATCTAATAATTCTATTTGGGGCTCATCTCTGAGTGATTACCTATAGGATACCTCCCACTTCTGTAGTTCACTGAATTCCTGAATTCCAGCCATATGGGGCAAATTTGGGCAAGTGTGTAAGAGGTTATCATTTGCACTGTGAGCATCATTCCCAAGTAAAATTCAATTTCACTCTTTCAGAATAAGCAAAAATATCAAACGAATCTGAAATTACTAATTATTATTTAAGGTTTTGCTTATTTTGAAGTTGTGAACTAACTGAGACATAATTAAAGTTACCGGCAATTACAGACATGCTAATTTATTTGCAGAAATGTGTGAAGGAAGGATAAAAGGATTCCATGTGGAAGGAAATATTTTTTTCGTATTTCAATTTACTAAACCAAGATTATGATATCAAAGCTTTTTCTCTGAGATTGTTAATTGTATCAATATCTAGAAACATACCTAGATTGAGTTAAAAGTTCTCTCTTCACTTTGGGGATTTTTTTGTGGGTTGTCTTCTGAAGATAATTTCTGGTCTTTTTTAAAATGATTCATCTTTAGGCTATGAATTACTTTATCAAGTTCGCCCTGTTTCTCCTTTAAAGCTTTCATATTCGTTTCCAGTTCAGCAACTTTGTTTGCAGTGTTTTCTTTTACTCTGCTCAGTTCCACAAGCAAAGGGTCCTCCTCTTTTCGTTTCTTCTGCAGCATCTCCACTAAATTGAAGTGGTGGAGCGAGGTACAAAAGAATATCTTTTTAATATATGTATTATTAAGGTAATTAAAATTATAAGTTTTAATGTTCTTAGATCCAAGATGCTTGGTATGTATTAAAAGTAATGTTGTCTACAGTGATACACATATATAATCCACTCTTTAGGATCACATAGTCTTAAATTTACAACTGTTGTTCAGTAACTGTCCAAGGTTACGATGGCTCCTTAGAGTTCTGGCTATCACAGCATTCCCATGGCCATGTGATTGCAATCAGGGTGCTCAGCACCTAGCTCACAATTACAACATCACAGCAAGCTACATTCATGTGACTGTGATTTTCCCCATTCCCTGCCAGCTTCCCACAAGTGAAGTCGATGATAAAATTGCAATCACATGATGACACACAGTCCTTGTATAACTTATGGCAACCTAAACTACTGAAATTGCCATTGCTAAATTATGCAGTCATGTCACATTGCACTCTACTACCATGTTGCTTGCTATGGAGTTCCTAGTCCTAACTGCTATTGTAATCTGGAGACTTTCTGTAGTACTATGAGATGTCTTCAGAATGAGATAAAATATACACTTTCCAGGGGATTGTGCAGTATTCAGCACTATTACTGAGTACTTGGGGGGGGGGGTTTCAAAATAACAGGAAATGATACCTTGCAGTTTTGAAAGCCTATCTAATTCAATCTTCAGATAAAAGAGTTTCTTATGTTGCGATTCTTTTTCAAGCTCCAACTTTCTTCTTTCGTCTATTACCTGAAAATTTGAGAAGGAATTAGCATGTTAAAATATGCCATTTCATTGATCAAAGTAAAAGCAACCCTACAAGGATCATTATGGCAAATTTCCAATGTGTCCCTGCATCCAGTCTTTTTATATTATTATATGTAGCAATAGCACTTAGACTTATATACCGCTTTATAGTGCTTTACAGCCCTTTCTAAGTAGTTTACACAGTCAGCATATTGCTCCCAACAATTTGGGTCCTCATTTTACCCTCAGAAGGATGGAAGGCTGAATCAACCTTGAGGCTGGTTGGATTCGATCTGCCAAATTGCAGTAAAAGTAGCTTGCAGTATGACACTCTAACCACAGTGCCACCGAGGCTCATATATTTCAAATTATATTTAGTGCAATTTATCTCTTACTCACAAGAGTAAGAGTATAGTATATTATATAGTATGTTCATTTTTCCATTAAAATAGCACGTCGTCTTACTTTATAAAATCCACCTGAAGTTCTGTAATTCGTAACAAGGGAGGAGGGGACAAACAAGCCATGACTTAACAAAATGGAAGTGTATGTAACTGTACCGGAGTCATTACACCGAAGCACATGTAACAAGCCTGGAATATATTCTTAATTTGTAAGGAAATAACTTCTTTAGGACACCTAAAACAGTGAATTTCCTTTGGAAGCTAGAGGCTGAAATCCACCACTAGATGACAAATCTGTGTTGTTGAATTTATGTGTTGCAAATCCTTAACATCAACAAAGGGGCAGGGCAGAAGTTGTACAAGATGATGATGGAAGGAGCTAGGTATCTGAAGAATCCAACTCTTTTCAAATCAATAAACTTTGGCATAAATATTTGTCATACTTCAAGTACTTGCAACATTTAGGCTGACCCAGGAGGAAATCTAAATTCATTATTTCACAATGCCAAAAAATATTATGGACAGGGTAACAAATATTTCTGCTTACTAATGGGATTATCAGTACATTATAGTGGAATGGCAAGAATATCCTTCCCACTATTTTTTTTAAAAATTGGTAATCCTGTTTTTTCTAATAATATTTCTGTCTCAAATGTTTGTTTTCATTTGCAAAGAGCAAATATGCAGATTTTCACCTAAAGCTTATTCATTCCGTTTATTTTACAAGATTGATAGATTTAATATCCAAAAAATGGAATTGAAACAGTTAATAACCCTAAGGCTCTAATGAGACTTCAACAGACTATACAACATCAAGTGCAGACTGGTAAACTCATTAAAACTATTTTGAATTGGAAAATAACAGCAACATTCTACCTCTATCTATAAATTTTATACAAGCCCCTGGCTTCTGTTGCCAAAGACTCCTGCAAAACATTATTTTATTTAGAATATATTAAAAGACTTAATAGCCCGCTTTTTTCAATTACTTGGTTGATGAAATCAATGTAGGCAGAAATAAGTATTAAATCTTATGGTAAGTAGTGATAAACTGTCCATTCTTTAAGTTGCAGTATCACCAAACCTTAAAGTTTTAATAGTCACATCTCTGTCAGCTTACCATTGATCAGACACTAATGATGTAGAACATTTGGCATGCCATTTGTTATATTTTTGTACACATTTATTTTTATTATTAGAGTTTTTAATTAGTGTTTATTATTAGTGTTTATTATTAGTATTAGTTATTAGTGTTTGTTAGTTACTTCTTTTTTCTTTATTTTAACTTTCGAAATAAAATGAAGTGGCTATCATTGGACCTAAATGTCCTGGACAACTTTTGTCCAGCCTCCAACATCCCCTTTCTACTAAAGATTGTTGAAAAGAGGTCAGTTGTAGTTTCAGAGAGCCATGAAAGAAATGGATTGTCTGGTCCCATTTTAGTTGGGTTTCAGGCCTAATTCAGTATGGACACGGCACTGATCATGCTCACTGATGAGCTCTGGTGATGCAAGGATGCAGATGGTTGCAACCAATTTGGCCCTACGTTTTTCTCAGCAATTTTGATACAATTGATCTTGACATCCTTGTAGACCAGTTGAGAATACAACTCGAGAATACTCTCCACAGCCAGTTCAAGGCAGTATTTTGAGAGGGGGAGAGTAGACTAAAATTCAAATCCTTTGATTTGTAGATTGCCAGAAGTTTGATGCTCTTGCTCCTCCTGCTTAATATGAGGTTGCATGAGGAAGAGGTCATCAATCAGTTAACCTCAGTTCAGCATCAGGTATCATGAATACATGGATGTCATTCTACTGTGAATTTCAATCCATGAATAAAAAAAAATGTTGTCAATGCTTGGAACAGCTGGAGTCTGGATGGGGAGAAACAGGTTTAAGTTCAATTCTACCAAGTCAAGTGGTTTGGACCTCCTTGTTCGAGAGATTCCCAAACTCAAGTCCTGAAGTGGGTGCCACTAGGGGAAGTCTTCCTAAATTCTCAACTCCTTCTCAATGATCCAGGTAGCTAGGGCTTTGCACAAATAAAATATGTATGGCGGTTGCACTCATTTCTGGACCAAGAAGCCCTCATTAGTCACTCATATCTTGGAGAATATGGTAGCATGGTCTGTGGTGCTGTGAGCACTCGTGACACTCACAGCAATGCACACGCAGATGGGGGTTGTGCACGCACTCCAGCCAGCTACTGACATGGCCCAGGGGCCAATAGATAGTGTTTTTATGTTTTAAAATTATACATTATAACTGATAAACAGAGACCTGCATTGAATAAGTGTTTGGACTAGTCAATTTCTAAAGTCTATTCTAAATCTATTTCTACGATTCTATGGTAATTATAAAATCAGCAAAATACTCACTTTGAGCTCCACAGAACTTACTTTTATTCTTCGCCTGGCCTTTTTTTTAGATGACTTGGATAACTGAGGCTGCTGACATGAAGGAGCAGTGGTAGAAGCATCTTGAAGTTGCTTGGAATTGCTGATGGTAATTGTTTTAATGATTCTGAGGTTGGGATTTGTACATTTGTTTCTTAGCATGGCAACCTCAGGTTTATTTGGACATACAGAGCCCACTTGCTGAGCAGACCAGTCAGAAGTTGTATAACCCATATTGTGCTGGTATACATCATAGACAGGTAAGGCTGGGAGAGCAGCAGAGTTTGGGAAGAACTGAGTTGGAGTAAATGAAGAGACATATGGAACATTATGACAGAAACCAGAGATGGGCCCAGGAGGTGGAAGAAAAGAAGGTGGAGCTGATGGGATTAAAAATGCTGGAACACCAGATTGCTTGCACATGTCAGTAGGTTTATTTTGCCCTGAAATAGCAATGTTATTATAGTCAGATTTTAAAACAGGAGACACAGCTTCAGGTGATGGAAAAGAATCAGATGACGATAGAGAATGTTTCTGCCTCTCCCACAATTTTGCTTTATGATTTACCACTGAATGATGATGAGAAAAAGCTGTTTTTTTCCCATGAAGTCTTTCTTCTGTGCGAGCAGCAAGCTTATCTATTTCAGCCATTCCAATATCCAAACCAATAGTTTTAAGCAAGTCACGGATCTTTTCATATTCCACTCTGGACTGTTCCAAATTCTCTGGTTTTACAGACTGTTCCAAATTCTCTGGTTTTACAGACTGTTCCAAATTCTCTGGTTTTACAGACTGTTCCAAATTCTCTGGTTTTACAGACTGTTCCAAATTCTCTGGTTTTGCAGGAGGTAGAGAATTTACTTTCTCACTTACAGGTTCTTTCTTTTCACTCATCATTATCTTTTGAGAGTAGAGACAGTTGTTTGAATCACCATCATCATCACCATAAAGAAATTTCTCTTCATCTTCTATATTATCAGGGAAGGGATCCAATATTTTTTCTGGAACATAAGTAGAATCAGTTGTTGTACCTAGAATGCATGAAAAACCACTTCCATCCTGACTAGCTCTTTCATGAGGCTGCAGGAAGTCACGATATTGATTGACAGATTCTGATGCTGACTCAGGAGGCTTCTTCCCCTTTGAAAAATTTCCAGAGACCTGTTCAAAAGGAAAAGCATTTGTTCCTTATCATGTCTGTTGCACTGAAATGCCTTACTACAAACAAGTTATTGCTGAACTGAAGAAACTCTGAAGAAGAAAAACTGATGAAAATAAGTGATTGTGTAAAAACTGTTACCAATAAAAAATATCTGAAACAAAGGAGTTCATTTATAGTATAAAGAATTGTTAGAAAAGAATCTAGGCTTTAAAAATGATCTTGCGATATTAGTTTATAAGATTAATCAATATTTCAATTCATAAAACAGGTCATTCTTGCATATTAACAGATTACAGCTAATAACTTGGAAAACTGTAAGAGAAGAAAAATGAAACTGAGAGAGATGAGTTCTAAAATATCATTTAATTTGACATATTGTGGGTATTTCATTAGGGCTAAGGCAAGGTGCAAAAGTACTACAAAAAAGTTATCAGAGGAAGACAAATAACATGCTTCCTTTGCTCAGCAGGCCACACTAATACAAGATGATCTCACTATATTGTACTAATCAGCAATAAAATTGCCAATGCAGTAATACGTCACTCTAGCTATCTTCTATAAGATGCACATACTATGTCACCACCCAGGTTTGGTCAGAGTTAACCATTCAGTGAAATGGCTTTATTCTCCCCCCATGATATGCTCATAAAGTCCAGTTTTAAGTTGCAGTACAGCATCAATATAATCATGCCATGATCTATGATTATTTTGTAATCACTGAGCAAGGAGAAGGAAAAACAGCACATCAAAAGAGCAGCAGAGGAAGCACAAAATGGGTCTGAACAATAACAGAATTTGACAGGTGCCTTTCTGAAGCATCTCAAAAATCCAAAAAAGTAGCCAAATGCTCCTAAGTCAACAGGCAATATTATTTATGACTGCTGCATGATGCAAATTCACAAAAGCATGGTGCTTCTTCTTTCAGAAATGAACAGTTATTTATCTCTGTTTTGAAACTATGTTGGGAAAATAAGGTGACTTGATAATTCAGTTTCAAATAGTTTTTAAAAATTAATATTTGTAGAGATTTCTTTAGTTTCAAACACTGAAAAATTCTGCACTTGGTTTTCTAGAAACAATTTAGGAACCTTCCAACCTACATGCCTAATGCTAAAAGTTTTAATCTAAACCATGAAAATCTTCAGCAAGCACCCTCCCATTCCTCCATAATCCCACCTTTCAGAACAGACTCCTCCCTGTATGACAAGCCATCTCATGCTCCTTGCAGAGCAAAATAAGGAGCAATTGCTCTTAATTCATCTTGCATGAGGAAAAATATTACTGATGTGGCTTCAAGGTTAAAAACCAGAAATCCCCATAAGTGATCTAAAATTACTATATCAAATGCAGCTCCTTTATGTTATCCTCATACAGATGTCAAAATGCTAAAATAAAATGTCTAATGATAACACATCTTAATAGAAAGAAAGTTACTGGTTTTAAATTTAAAACGAATAAAATGCAAACTTTCTGATCCAAATGAGATCCAAGATGCTGTCAATACTAAATCAATTCCAAGACAGGCAAAAATGTGTGATATTGTTCAAAGCATTTATTCCAAAGATCTACATATAGACAATTAAATACTTATATTTAAATTAGGAAAAAGACAGAAAACGGACAGATTAACAAATAGAGTGAAGAATTCAGTTCAAACCTGTATAGAAGAATCATCTGAACGTTTCTTCAGTATAGATTTAAAGGGCACTGCTGATGTTTTCTCAGATCTAGAATGGTGTCGAGATTCAGAAGACTGTTCTTGATTAGCTGAATCAAGAATTGGGTTGTCAGTACTAATGTTACTGCTTCGCAAATCCTCTTCTCGTTTTCTCCTAATTCTTTCAAGTTTACAAAAATCTTCATCCATGTATATCAGGCTTGGGCTTCTATTAAGGCTTTGTTTACAATACTTCTCTGTTTCTGCCAATAAAGCCCGAGATTTTATGCTTTCATCAAAGAGTCTATCTTTTCTGTCATATTGAAAGTATTTTGATTCTTGCTCCCCACCCCTCTTATTTTCTCTTGATTGATGCTGTAGAAATTCACTGTTTATGCTTCGGTCCAGTTGAGCTATGAAAATGTCCCTATTATAAGAGTCCTCATCATGTCTCATGCTGAATGGTCTTGAAGGATTCTCCTCACGAAAGAAACCTCTATCAAGATTCCGAGGATGTGAAAGGGCTCTGCTGAATACTTGACCATCAGCCAAGTCATCCCTGATGAGAGAGGCACATCAGTTACAACATCAACTTCATATAAATCTCTGGAACTCAGGTTAGCATAGTTGCCTGACTTAGCCAATACATTTTATTATACTGATTTATTATGGTGCAATAAGCACAGAATACAGGTAGTCCTCGACTTACAAGTTTGTTTAGTGACCGTTCAAAGTTACAATGGCACTGAAAAATATGACTTAGGACCGTTTTTCACACTTACAACCATTGCAGCAACCCCATGATCACATGATCAAAATTCAGATGCTCAGCGACTGGTTCGTATTTATGACTGTTGCAGTATCCCAGGGTCATGTAATCACTTTTTGCCACCTTCTGACAAGCAAAGTCAAAGGGAAAGCCAGATTCACTTAACAACCAGATTACTAATTTAGCAACTGCAGTGATTCACTTGACAACTGTGGCAAGAATGGTTGTAAAATAGCACAAAGCTCATTTAACAAATGTCTCACTTAACAAGAGAAAGTTTGGGCTCAATTGTAGCCATAAGTTGAGGATTACCTTTATGCAACACATAAACTTCTTACACCTCAGATAGGAGAATCTCAATGGCAATGCATATGCATAGCCTTGAGCAGTAAAGCAATTACATTAGGATACAGGTAATCCTCAAATTATGACCACTCTTTTATCATCCATTCAAGATTATAACAGCACTGAACATGGGCAACTTATGACCTGTCCACAAAGTTGTGGTAATTGCAACATCACATTATTGAAATGTGGGTACTTGGGTGCCCAGCTCACAATTATTATAGTGAATTGCAACCATATGATCACCATTTGTAAGCTTCCCAGCTGGAACCAAAGTCAATGGGGAAGCTGGCAGGGATGGTTGTTAGTTGCTCACATTAGTTGTTCTCACTGCTTTTTCTCCCAAGGAGCCCTCCGTGGGAACTTCAGGGATCTTGTACTTTGCAACAACCTCACACAGACATCTTATTTGCCAAATGCAGCCATTCTGGGATTGGGAGGTCTTGTCACAATCACTAATCCCATCATTTTCTGGTTGGCAACACTTTCTACATGGGGCTTCCTTTGTAGACTAACTGGAAATTACAATTGATTCAGAATGTGGCAGCATGCACAGTTCTGACTGCCCTACAGTTTTACCATATTACACTGCTGATGGAATATAATCAGCAATAAGAGTAATATTGAGGAATAGGGGACTTCCGGTTTGCCAGGCTTCGGCGGCGGCGGGGATTCGCGATCCTGCGCAATCCCTGTTGCGCTAGCCGTCTTGGTGCCTCCGATCCTGACGGGTCTGGAGGATAAGGCTGCCCCGTAGAGGCAGCCGAAGATAGGGGGATCCGGATATGGGATTGTGGGTATCGCAGACCCCCTCCCCACCCAGCATAACCCTTTTCTCAAGGCGGTGGAGCGGCGGTCAGTAATGGCCGCCACAAAGAAGCCGGCAGCTGGACAAGATCGTGCTGGAGGAAGAAGGAGAAAGTTTTGAAGTGAAAGTTCTTTGGCTGAACCGGGATCTTAAGATACATCTAACATCCTGAAAACTTGATTTTTTGAATGATACTTTGTTTCCAGAGATCTTTAAGCGGCGAATGGAAGTGTTGAAAGAGAAAGTTTACTCTCCTTCCCTACGGAGTTAACAAATGGACATTGAAAAACCTGCTTTTTTATAGAAGGTAAAAATTTAAAGCTCTTTGTTATAAGTGGGAAAGGAGAGGACAAAAAAAAAACTTATATTAAGATCTTGTTGGAGGAGATGCCTGGAAGATTTTGAGACTAGAAGTTAATTGCAATAAGGCTTTAAAATACAGACTGGGTTTTCTTTTTTTCAATTGATATTACCCCAGGAAGAGAAAGTGTAAAGGGAAGAACTTTGTGCTCTGTTTGGGCTGCTTGATGACTCTGGGACTTTGCGGAACTGTTTTAAGCTTTGAAATATCTTGGTTGTTTTAAGAAGAAGAAGAGGGGGGGGGAAGAAGAAAAGGTTTATAATGGCTTTATCTGTTGATGAACTAAGAAAGGAATATGGAAAAATAAAGAAAGAAGGCAAGGACACTTTGAGAGAAACCTTTCACTTTTTAGAAATGGCGCTTGCTACTTATCAGCAAACACAACAACTGATGGAGGAAGCAGAAGCAGAAGCAGAAGCAGAAGCAGAAGAAGCAGAAGAAGCAGAAGAAGCAGAAGCAGAAGCAGAAGCAGAAGCAGAGCAGAAGCAGAAGCAGAAGAAGAAGCAGAAGAAGAAGAAGAAGAAGAAGAAGAAGAAGAAGAAGAAGAAGAAGAAGAAGAAGAAGAAGAAGAAGAAGAAGAAGAAGAAGCCATCTCTAATGAAGCCAAAAATTTGATTAAAAAAGAAAGGAGAAAGAGAGGAAGGAAAATGAAGGACTTAAGACCTAAAAAAACACCCAAGAAAGAGAAAAATAAGATGCAAAATCAATACAATGTTAGAAAGCAAAAGAAAAGAGGAATACAACAGAGAGGGGAAGCTAAAAAGGCAGAGGTTAGGAGAGGGGGGGTTAAAAAGGCCAGGTGGGATAAGAAAGGAAGGGAAAAGGGGGAAAAAAGCCACAAAGGTATGAAACAAGATGGGAAAAAGCAAAAAATTTTTAGGGATAAAGGGTAATGTATTAAAAAAAAAAGGATTCTGCAAGGTACATAAGATAGTATTGTAGTATTTGTATTAGAAATAGAAAATTAGAATTTTATAAGATCTAAAAAAAGATTAAAATATTAAAATGCTTAATAATGATAGATTTTTAAGATTTAACAAAACATTAAAGGGAATATTTAAAATACTTAGTTCAAGTATAGAGTTTAATTGACTATTGTGTTGATGTTATTATAAACTTATTATTGCAGCATTTCTCTTTGAAATAGATAATTGGAATGTTACAAGATTTAATATTTAATTATGTATTTAATTTTATAGATTTACTATTTTCTCTTTCTTTTAAAACTTAGTAGGTAGAATGTACTAAGCAGAATCAGATTGGGAACTAGGTGTTATTTAAATGTCAATTTAGGGGAACGATAGAAAGGCATCATACTTCGATTAGTGATTTCAGGAGAAATCTTTTTTATTATTATTATAGGGAATAAATGGATAATTGGGAAAGAATGGACAAAAGATACAAGTATAATGATTTAAACTAAGATGAAATAAATAAGATAGAATTAAGAAGAGTGAAAAGCGGGGAGAAGTTATATAGAAGATATAGAATGGTAAATAAGATAGGTAATGGTATATAAGATGAGCATGAATTTAATTGAAGTCCGTATAAAGAGAGGTAATCTGGGGCCAAGCCACTTTCTAAAAAGAAGTTTTATGTTTTTGTGTTTTGTGTGTTTGTGTTTGTTTGAGAATTAATAAAACCTTGGAGGAAAGTTAGATGAGAATAATTGTAAACAAGTCAGAGGGAAATATGAATATGATGACTATAAAATGGATAAATATAGAAAAGAAATGTAATTGAATAAGAGTAAAGAGAAATAATGAGAAATTTGCTAAAAGATATTTATGTGTCCATATGGAAATGGGGTAGATTAGAATTATGTTGTATAAAATAATGTTTTATCTGCCTTGCAAAAATTTATAATGGAAAGAGGTTTCATGTGTTCAATGTTTAATGATGTTTTGTTTGTCTTTAAAATTAATAAAATTTGTCTCAAAAAAAAAAAAAAAGAGTAATATTGAGGAATAGGAGACAGGAGTCTCAACCAAGACATTGATCAGAAAAAATAAATTTCAGTCTGAAATGTAATTTGAGAAGAATCTCAGGCTTGATCCTTACTAGTTCTCTCAAAGATAGGGGTGGAGGGGGAAAGAGTGCATTCAGACAAGTTCTGTTATCATAACCTTATAATTAAGGCAGCATTAACATATGTAACATTGGCTCCTGCTCTGGTCTTCCTTGAAGAACTGACAGTGAGCAGGGACGATTTTCAGTTTCTTCCTGTTGCAGTTCAATGCTAGTTTATCACCTTTAAAGCTTTAAATGGCATAGGATCAGGCTTCTTATAGGACTTCATCTCTCTGAGGGGTTTGGCCCTTCCACTTGATCTGATACAGTGAGCACTCCACATTGTTTCTTTTAAACTTTGTCATCTAGCAGGACCAAGGAAATGCACCTTCTCTATAGTTGTCCCTGCCCAGAGTAACACTCTTTCCCCAGAAATCTGGCAGGACTTCAAACATTAGTTCTTACTTTTAAGAAATGTATTTGCTTTTATTATTATTTCAATGCCTCCTATCAAAGAGTGAAAATTAACAAGGAATACAAACTTTTAAGTCATGAAAAATATCCTCTTAAGTGGTTATTGTAGAACTAAAAAATAGATTTACTACTACAAGCATTTCTTAATAACAGGACAGAGTGCATTATATTTATAAGCAAACTGCATACTTTATCATCAAAATGCACCAACTTTGCCATTAATTACAAGAAAAAAATAAGATAAAGATTTATAAAATTATAAAGAGAAATTGGAGATTGCAAAGAAAAATATATTTCAAAATTGAACAGTATACCTATTTTTATCCTGGTTTGTAAACTTAAATGCTGCTTTTAAGATTAAATTGTATTTGCATCTTAGACTTTGTTTTTAAACATGCACTGAAATGCACTACAGATTTATGTAGAAATGAACAGAAACTGACATACCAAAGTAGAGTTAGAACTACCTGAAACCAAGATAAATCAAAGTACATAAATCAAGCTGTTAAGAGAATTTTGCCACATTAGATTCTGATTCAATATTCAGCATTACTGCTGCAACTGTTAAAGAGATCTGAAAACAACTGACAGTCCCAAACATTTAAGGATTCTTATCTAAACCCTCCTCCAATTGCAATATTCAATTTGAAATTTTAATGATATAGCCCTTTGGTTTTTACAGTGCTATATTGTATTTTTTAAGTTACCCTGGGTTGCAAGAGATTGAGGTGGCCTATAAGCCTCATAAACAAAAAAATATGAATGTGTCCTAAGACAGGGGTCCCCAACCACCGGGTATTCGCCTTTTATCAGCGAAGCTGCTCCAAACGAAGAAGGCAGGCAGGCAGGCAGGTAAACGGAGCACTGTGGGACTGAACCGGCGATGGCGGGCGGGCGGGTGGGATGAAACGGGCGCCGGGGAAGCTGTGGCGACAGGAAAGCCACCCCCGGCTTCTTGGGCTGCTGGAGGAGCGATAGAGTGACTGAGAGAGGAACGAGGCAGACACCTGAGGGAGGGAGGGAGGGAGACACCTGAGGATGGGGCTGAGGAGGCAGGGCCGAGGCGCTCCTGAACTTGGTGAGTTTGCTGGCAGACGTTTTATTACCCGACTAGGTAACAACATCAGATGTTACCTAGTCAGGTAATGAAACGCCTGCAAGCAAACTACCAAACTCGGTTCTCTCCCCCGGTCCTTGAAAAAATGTTTCTGCTTGAAACCGGTCCCTGGTACAAAAAGGTTGGGACCACTGTCCTAAGATGAGGAACGTATAATATAATCCATCCAATATATATTTTCCAAACCGTCTCATAGCAAGACATCATTTTATTTGAAACAATAGGATACAAACAAAAAAAAATCACAATTTTGTGAGGCTAGTTTTCAAAGAACCATACCTGTTTACATTGCTCAGACTATTAGCTGGTGAGTTTGTGCCAATACCATCCTGGCCATTTTCAACTACGGCCCGCAAGAATTTTTCCACTGAAGATTCAGAACGTCGGCATGGAGAACGTGAGCGCTCCCTTGGAGAATATGAGGGCGAATATCTCTGCAATGAGGGAAGGAATAGGCAACCGTTACAATATGCTATCTGTTTGATAAAACAGGCTTTGTATCTTCCATTGTTGCAACAAACCTTAAAACTGGATATATTATGTAAAAGTTAAGAGAAAAACAGTTAAAAGGCGGCTATATTATGCAATGTAGCATTTTAACAAGAGACTGTTAATGTGAAACACATAGCTCATATCTACTTCTGTTATCTGAATTAAGATATGAAAATAAATGTTTCAACAAGCAAGGAAATAGAGTTATTTAGAAGGGTTATAAATTTTCACTAAAAATTTGTAGCTCATGATGTGGAATGATCTTTTTAATAATTTCACATTTTTTGCACAATTTATTTTCACAGAAAAATTTATATGTATAGAAATGCCTCCTTCTCCTTCTTCTTCCTAGTGTATTCCCACAGGTGCAGGGTCCACTTTTCAGATCACTGAATGCCACTTTGCATGGTCAGCTGCGTCTCCAGGATGCAGGCCCTCAGCGTGCGTATCTTTGTTGGTGGTATCTTGCCATCTCTGTTTTGGACGCCCGCGAGGTCACCGGCCATTTCTAGTTGGCAGTCTTGGCCATGGTGTAAGGTGCTGCTCTCTGGACATGTCCATACCAGCAGAGTCTATAATTGGTGCCACACCAAAATGTTGTCAAATGGTGTCATTTGTGATGTGGTCAGGAAGGGAGATGCCTGATATCCAACGGAGGATTCACATTTCCATGGCATGGAGAAAGCTTTCGGTCCCTGTTGTTGCTGCCAAGCAATCAGTGCCATACAGTGCAATAGGGTGGATGGTAGTCTTGTGTATCTTAGATTTAAGATGGGTTGACTTCTCGCCAATGCATCCAGGCTACATTCACCCTTGCTCGCACCTCACCATTGATGTCGCCATTGCCCTGGAGATGGGATCCCAGATACCGAAAAATGTCCACCTTCTTTAGGTTTTCTCCATTGATTTGAAGCATTCCAGGAGTGGTAACAGTCTCTGAGTACCAGAAATGCATTGTTTCATAAAATTGACACAAACATAACATGCAAAGGATAAATACATCTTTGAGAAGGAGTGGTTCCACTGAGTTTTAAGGTCCATCTCCAATCTTTCCTGTTTAGGGAACACTGTATCTTAAACATTAATTTGATCCAATTTAATTTTTGAATTGGATCTATTTTCTGGATTATATCACTCCAAGACTAAGTCCAAAAGGTTAAGTCCAAAAAAGTCCTAATGTATTTTTTTTAGAAAATTTATACTCACAAATTGGTATGTTGTTGTATAATACAGAAATTACATCTTTTATTATGTGACAGAGAAAATATATAACTTTGTTCCTTTCACATACTAAGAACATTATTGACAAAACAATGAGATTGAATAATTGTCCTTTTTCACAATATCTTTGGCTTCCAAGATGGAAAAAATGACACAGAAAATGTATAGTTCTTCATGGGGATACATGAAGTTCTACTAAAGAAACAGGAAACCAAAGTAATATAGATCAATCACTGAAAAAAGTATAGCCCTGGTGTCAGGGTTCCGACAATCCACCCCCATTCAAACCAGGAGTCTCTAGCCACATCTCTCAGAGTTTAAAAAAACCATTTATTAGGAGTGAACATGCCAGCATTACTTGGGTGCAACCGACTCTGAGACTCATTCATCTCATCCTTGGCCCTGGTCTTCCCCCACCACCAGGATGTATATTCTCCAATGGGATACATCCATAGCCAAAAGTCATCAATCATGATCTTGTGCGCCAGAAGCTTTGGACGCCTAGCAATTATCTATGAAAATATTTAAGGCATGCAGTACTTCCCCCACTCCCTTTCTGCTGACAACTCTAAAAGACCAGAGAAATATTTTTGAGTTGACACTTGGTTCTGAAGCTTCAAATATTAATTTATGCAAATCATTTCTACACAATAAATCCAACGAAGTGCATAATGCCAAATACGTAAACAAAAACAGGACTATCATTTCAGAGGAATATAGGTAGTCTTTGACTTAGAACAGTTCATTCAGTGACTGTTCAGTTATAACCACTGAAAAAAGTGACTTATGATCATTTTTCAGTTACAACTTTTTTATCATCCCCATGATCATGTGATCAAAATTCAGGTACTTTGCAACTGGTTCATATTTATTGCTGTATCCCAAGATCATGTCATCATCTTTTGCAACCTTTTGACAAGCAAAGTCAATGGGGAAGCCAGATTCACTTAACAACCGGGTTACTATCTTATTAACTGCAGCAATTCACTTAACAACTGTGGCAAGAAAGGTCGTAAATTGGAGCAAAACTCAACTTAAATGTTCCACTTAACAGACGTTTTGGGCTCGACTGTGGTGGCAAGTCAAAGACTACCTGTACATGATCATGGAATTGACTATGACAACATGGTGTGCTGTTTTTAAAAAAGGTTTGATTTTTTTTCCCAGTATATTACTCAAATAACCGTATTATGCTTCACATTTCAATCTTATTACACATCCAGCTCATTCAACTGCTTACTAATCTGCTGCAAAAGAAGCAACCTCATTCACAAGTTCCACAAAGTATTGAACCTTTCCAACATCTGTGTATAACTGAAAGCAAAAAAAAAAAAAAAATGATCCCTTTATGTAAAAAGGAACTTTCCATACATTAATGCTTACTCAGAAGTAACTCCTACTTAATTTAACCAGTATTTCGAGGTGGCAAAGCATGCCTAGAGTAGATGTCATATTAATAATTTACTTTGCAACTTTTCTCTTCCTTTCCCATTTGCCGTCAAGTCAGAACCTTCCACTAAAAAAAACAAACGGGTTCTCCGATACGGTCGGGCGGAAAAAAACGATTTGCAAATGTAATTATGTAGCTTGGGGGATGTCAGAGACGGTTCGGCCCTTGCACAAAATGGGGGAAGAGGAAGGCGGACGACTTTCCGAAAGGGAGGGAACAGGGGCTGGGGAGGGAAGAAGGCTCCCCCCGCCTTCGCCAAAAGCTAAAAGCACAGATATGGGACCGGAGACGGCAGGTAGATGAAAGGAGGAAGTGCCAACCGAGCGTACCCTGCTGAAATGGCGCGGGGAAGGCGAGCGATACGAACGATGGGAAGAGCGACGGCTAGGCGGGGAGCGATGGTGGTGGTGGTGGTGGTAGCTGCGGTGACCCCGCGGGGAGGGCGAGCGGGAGCGTGGCCCACACCCGCGATAGGAGTCGATGGAGCCGAGCCGGGACCGTTGAGCTCTCATGGCCGGGGGGGAGGGCTGCTCTCAGGACGAGACAAGGCGGATGGCCTGAACGACTTCAAGGGTCCATACAGGCCTCCCTCACTCGCTCGCTCACTCCTCCTGCTTCGCTCCTGTTTAAGCGTCTGCGGCGCATTTCCCCCTCACCGAGACGCGTGCGCCTGCGCACCGAGCGCAAACGCCGGATGTGCCGTTGAAGCTACACAGCGGCTTCGTCCTTACAAAATGGCGGTGACAGAATTAAAATCACGTGGCGGGAAGGGGCGTGGTTGAAAGGCATTGGGAGGGAAAACGGCGCTGGAAGGATGGGCGGGTGGTTGGAGGGTAGGTGTCCGTTTTTCGACGAGGAGACTTTATGATTGCCCTTCAGTTATCAATCCGGCAATGATCAATCCCCTGCTTTTATAGGCCTCTATAGCACGTATAACAACCTTAAAGGAGGAGAGGCATGTTGTGTAAATGATTCTGCCCTGCGTCGTAGCGTTACAAAAAGGGAGATTCCAAACGATCGCTTGCTGTAGTTAAAGCCAGAAGAGGAGGAGCAATCAAAAAGTCTCCTGCTCATTTTAGGAATATTAAGGGTTTTTTTTTTATGGCAAATATATAATACCTGGCTTGCGCATAGTAGGAGGAAAGGTCTGTCCTCATTTGGTCTCATGAAATCGTTGTCCCAGAAACCCTGGGAGTTCGTGATCTGATATGTTTCGCCCAATTACTGGATGTTTATTAAATTTTACGACACCCACCAGATGTAGACATCTTTTTAAAGCTATCATAATGAAGCTGTTTGTAACTTAAAGGATAATTATGTCTTTCCATCATCCAGTGCACACTTCCAAGTGTCAATAAAATTTAAAGCTCAGGGTTGAACTGGGGTCTTTGGTGCTTTCTGAGTGTGGTTGTTTCAGATGTTTCATTGGGTAAACATCTGCAAGAAAGCAACCAAGCTCAGAGGGCCCCAAGGATTCCACACTGAAATTTTCCCGTCTACAGGCCAGCTTAGTATGCTTGCATCTAACCTTCAGCCCAACTTTTTTCCTTTCAAGTCAGAGGATGTTGCTTTCATCTTGCCCCTTGTTCATGAGAGAGATCTAAATTGTCTACCTGCATTCACCTTTGAGCAATAATTTGCTTTTTCTGACACCCTTCAAGAACAGGGACTATAAAATCTATATGGTTCTACCATTACTTGTAGGTTAAATCAGGCAATCATTATGACTTGAAGCAGAGGCAGTAGTACCAGAATAAGGATTGATAATGAGGACAGCAAATGTTATACTGACATATTTTCCTGCCAGCTGTAGGGTGGATTAATAATATCCAATACAGCAGTGAAGAAAGGCCTTGAAATTGCATAGCATTCTTCTTTCTATGCACCAGAATGAAATCTCTTTATCAATCTTGAACATCCATCTTATGACTTCAAAACAAATAATATATTCTCCAGCAGACTGAGGGGAGCTAAGAGGTGATAAATGCCATGCCTATGTTAAAAAATTCAGGGATATGAAAAGAGGCATTTTTCTTAGGTTGAGGTGTGCCATCATTTTGGAGGAAGCAAACAGCAGCCAAGATCAGTAAACAAGATAATTGCCCATCATTGCTTGCTCCCAGCCCCTCTGCTTTTCATAATCACATGACAGGGATCCTGCAACAGCCCCAATTTTGTGAATAAAACTGGTCTGAATAGCATGGAAATTTAAATTCCATAGGAGTGATGGGTCCTGAGGTTTTTTATGCATTTTTAAGTTAAAGATTTTCAGGTACTGATTCAAAAATTGTTGTTTAATAAAACCTTGAAGGAAAGCGAGAGGAGAATAATTGTAAACAAGACAGAGGGAAATATGAATATGATTATTATAAAATGGATAAATATAGAAGAAATGTAACTGAATAAGAGCAAAGAGAAATAATGAGAAATCTGCTAAAAGATATTTAAGTGGAAATGGGATATATCAGAACTATATTGTATAAAATAATGTTTTATCTGCCTTGTAAAAAGTTGTAATGGAAAAAAAAATTGTGATACAATGCACTATTTGGGCTCATATGAGTTTGTAAACAGACAAACAGCTAAACACATTTAAAATTTTAGTAGTATATAAATATACAATGCAACATTACAATTAAACTTGCCCTGTCCCTATCCCTATTTCACATTATTCCTTTTATATCTTCTCTAAGAATTTTTAGGAGATCCTTCTTTGAATAGTTTCACTTTACAAACTTTGATTCAGAAAGAAAGATTTTTCCCCCTTTTTAAGAACAAATTGCCTTGCTCTCTGCAATGAAATTAATTGTGGCAGAGTGAGCACCTGTCATTTGCCTCAGCTTTTGCCCATCTAAAAATTTGAAAGCATGCTATACATGCAAGTAGATAAATAGGTACCACTTTGCTGGGAAACATGGCAGAATTTTGTGCGCACGGTCAGACTCCTGCTTCTGCTGGACCTACTCAGATGTGATGCCTGACTGTGAGGAGACATCAGTGGTGAGGGAAGGCCCCAGATGATGCCGCAAAATGCCAGTCATCTTTCTGGTGCAGAGCTAGTTTGTCTCCTATGGTGCACTCTGGATAAGCGCATGGCGCAAACTAAATGGACTAGTAATCTTCAATAGCTAAATTACTACTATGTATTAACATTGTAGTCTACTGGCTAATTGTACCATCACAATACAATAAATAAATATTGTGTCAAAATCCCACCAAAAAGGCTTGCTTCAGTTTTTCTAGGCATGACACAATTTAGTAGATATCTGTGAGCAGAATGGTATGAGTATTGCATGCTCATTGAATCTTCTCCATGAAACTTAAGTTTTCAAGTACAGACACAGTGCAATCCTCCATATGATAGAAATATCTCTATTCAACTCCAATGCTCTCACACCATGTTATGATGGAGTCTATAGTCCAGGTGAAGATACAGTAAAAATGGAAAGAAACTGAAACTCCTGTTCAAATTAATAGAGATAATAAATCTATCCATTTTGGTTTCTCCCAGTTTTTTTTTTCTGAAAATATATCAAGTTTATATATTTTTTTAGTTTCTCACTCTATGGAATGTATTGAACTTGATTGAGAATATTCACTAAGATTTATATGCATTTGGGAACACGTTTTGCCAAATGTATATATCTGTACTTACACAGTTTTAAAGTAATATAGTTTTGTATATTAGCTTCACAAATACACACATTTTACTGGCTTTTGTAGTACTATGTGTTCTAGGGACAGATTGGATTGCAAAATCCAGAGAATTGCATTTCTAAAAATTAACTATTTTTAGTTAGTTACTTTGTTTACGCTTAGTTACTCAAAAGGCTTAAATTTAGGGGAAAAATAAGCTACCAGATGTAAAGGATTTTGGATTACTTACTTGTAATATTTTAAGGCTAGGCTCCAGAATATTTGAAAATCATTTATTTTAAATTGCATCCTTTTCTTTTAAATTATAACCAAACAAAGTTCTTTCTAAAAATATATGCAAACTTTTTGAGTTCAGAATAGTTGTATTGGATTTGCCTGAAGTGGGAAACAGCTTTGTACTCACTATTCTTTATTCAAACATGATTTTTACAAGATAAACTTGGAAGCCACCCATTTTTGTCCCACTTCCTCATGAAACAGTACCATACAATATTTTTTTAAGAAAATATGCATATAAAAGTTTAATCTGTTGTATAAAAATATAAAAGAAAATTGCATGTGTTTGCCTAGATTTTGTTTCTCAAAGGCACATTTATACTATCCTGACTAGCCTTTTGCACCTGATTCTGCCACCAATTACTTTAGTTTGTGATTCTGTCTAGAGACTTTGGAATAAAAAAAATTTTTACATGCAATAACTTCTGGCATGATTTATATCCTACTTCAATTTCCCCCTTCATTTAGAAGAATAGCAGAATAGCAACAGAGTTGGAAGGGACTTGGAGGTCTTCTAGTCCAGGGTCTCCAACCTTGGCAACTTTAAGCCTGACGGAGTTGAAGTTCACCAGGCTTAAAGTTGCCAAGAATTGGAGACCCCTGTTCTAGTCCAACCTCCTGCTGTCAAGCAGAAAACTCTATACCATTTCAGGCACATGGTTGTCCAATCTCTCCTTAAAAACCTCCAGTGTCAGCACCCACAACTTCTGGAGGCAAGTTGTTCCACTGATTAATTGTTCTGTCAGGAAATTTGTCAGGAAGTTCTAGGTAGCTTCTCTCCTTGATTAGTTTCCATTGCTTCTTGTCCTGCCTTCTGGAAATAGTTGGAAAATAGGTTGATTCCCTTTGTGCCAACCCCTTAGACTTTGGAACACTGCTATCATGTTTCTCTTAGTCCTTTTTTTTTATTAAACCAATAAATAAAATCAAATAAAAATGAAAAAGAATACTCAATTCCTGCAACTGTTTCTCATATGTTTTAGCTTCAGTTCCCTAATCATCTTTGTGGCTCTTCTCTGCACTTTTTCTAGAGTCTCAACATCTTTTTTATAACATGGTGACCAAAACTGGATAGTTTCCAAATGTGGTCTTACCACGGCATGAACACTTTATGTGATACTAACCCTTCACGTGATCTTGATTCTATCCTGCTGTTAATGCAGCCTAGGACTGCATTGTTGTTTTTTGTGACAACTGCAGCACATTTTCCTGATTTTTGTACCATCTAATCCAATATACTTCTGGATCATTCAAGGGCTTGATCCAAACATTGCTCCAAGCAACGTAATTGCTGCTTTCATAGAGGCTCAAAGCTGTACAATGTAAATTGTGGTTTATAAGTCCTGGTAGCTAGATTCAGAAATGCAATACAAAATGCAGATATGAAAAAAATGAATATATTGTAGTAAGGTGCATGGAATAAATCAAGAAGCCAAAAGCTGTTGTTTTGTGAATTTTGGTTGATCCTAATAAAAATATTGCATCACTTGTATTTTTTAAATCTTATTTCAGAATATCATCCCCATTCCCCCCTAGATTGATATCCTTTGCCCTTTTTATATATATGTTTCTGACAACAACCTTATCTGCCAATATATTCATCCATTTTAATTGGTAAACATGTGGGCATGTATATTGATTTTACCAGTAAGCCATGATATCAAAATGACGTGCAGTAACAGCATCATGCAATGCCTTCATGTATTTGTGTGCCAGTGTCTGTCCTAAGTACATAAATTACAGCATTTGTGCAATTATGTTGACCCAACACATCATGGGAGACGACATCACCCTAATGTCATTTATGTATTTATGTCAAACATTAGAATGCAGGTACCTAATAGCATTTGTGCAATGCCACTACATGTCATTTGCCTGCAGAATGCAAGTACCTAATAGCAGCATTTGTGTGATGCCACGACATGTCGTCTGTCTGCAGCTTGTTCCATATGCCACTGATTATTAGCTAAATGGATCACTGCATATGTCAAAATTACTATCAATAAAAAGTTGGAAAGTTATACTAAGGAATGTAATACTTGTGGAAACATTATTACTGCAACTTTTCCAGGCACTCCTCAGCAAAAGAAAAGATATTTTGTTAAATGTGAGAGCTGTGATGATGCAATCTGATCGTCTGTAGAGAGGGCAGGAAGGCACTGGTTGTTGGTATTTTAATTACTATATTTATTTTATAAAGTTACGCATTTATCAATTGTGTATTACAAAAATAATCTTTCCTTCAAGGTTTTTTTTTTCTGCTTAACTTAGGTATTTCCATGTACACAACCTAGGAACTTAGCCATGATCCTAAAGTGTTGACATATTTCTGGTGTGAGGGAGCTGAGCAGTCAAGGCCAACATGAACATTCTACATGCTCTGCATTTATCTTGATGGAATATAGAACATACTACTGAATGGAACAGATTTTATCACTCAACCCAAAGAGCATTAATGCAATATTTTCTGATTAACTGCATCATTACCTTCACTATGATATAGAGAAAGTAAAGTGATCGTATACTTTGTAAATCCTGCCATTTCCAGGTAAGGATTGGATACACTCCTACCTAAATTCCTGGGGAAGTATGGCAATCAATATGGCAGCTTCTGAGCTAAAAGTACCAGTGAACTGACTTGCTGTAAGACAACTTCCAATGTTCCCTTAGAAAAGGAACAGCAGATGGGAGAGGAATACCTGTTGCTGAAAACAGGCAAAACTCAGCACAAAGACAACCATGCTGAAAAGTGGGCTTTGTATCTGGAACCCTAAAACTTTTGTTTCAAAATTTCAGCAGTTCTACCACCTCTTTTTTGATTGAATCCAACATAGATCTTGAGGCACTCTTCTCTCCAAATTTATAGCATGTGCCTCTTCTCTTCTCTCCCACATTCTTGCACATTGTGTGGAATCCTCCAACAATATAATTGTTCTGATGTCACTCCTAAGTTCTTTCTCTCAAGAACTTGCTCCTTGCAATTGGAACTAAAGCAGAGCTCTACTTCCAATTTCATCTTCTTTCTGGCAAGTGTGAAGGGTCAAACCAGATATCCAAGACAAAGAATGGACATTGTTTTGTTTCTGCTCCCGTTTGACACCATAGCTGAGGAAATGTGTTGCTGGGTTGATGAACCAACATGATATATAATTAAAGTATTAACAAACCTCCTGAGATGATTTAGTATAATACAGAATCTGTTTTTCATTTGCAACTAAACAAACAAACAAACAAAAAGGAAAATGAGATAGAAAAGAAGGGGAAAGTAATAAAAATGGTCAGCAAATTGTCTCATGGCATTATGAGACCCTTGGAAAGATAATGTCATTGGAAACACATAATGGCAGAAATGGTAGAAAATGGTAGAAAAATGCAACATTGTTTGGACCAGAATTCTAGAGTCAGGGCATATCCACAGCAGTTTCTAACTCTCAGAAGTAAATAGGCCATATGAAATCTGCAAAGACTCTAATCAAGAGTTATCAGATGCCTGAAGACCTAACAAAGTTTCAGCTCCTACAAACTGTCCTGACACCTTTGATGCCATTATTCAATGTAGAACAACCTTCTGACCCACTTGCTGTTTTCAAAAGGAGGGTTATCCTAGCCCAGTGTTCCCTTGGCTGCCTTGATGAGTTGAAGTCAACATGCCAATGGATTTACTGCACACATTCAAGAATTCTTTTCACAAAGCAGGGTTTACTGCCTTGGGGATACTTTCCTTCATGCCAATTCACAGCCTTCAGTTCCATCAGAGCCCTCAACACTTTGTAGATAAGCAGCCAGAACTGACCCCAGACACAACTGGAAGGATTCTCATGAGTCGCCAGTGGGCGTTTCTAGATCAACCAGGCTTTAATTCTGGCTCCTTACAGCTCCGTTGTTTTCCTGGGTTCTATCAAGATTGTACTTAACATTCCCACTTGACATTCTTGGTCCTGAAGCTTCCTTGCAGTTTGGGAGGGGCTCTGGCTTCTCTGGCGCCCTCTCTGCCAATTCTTCAGCAGCAGCAACACAGTCACTAAGACCAACACAATAGTGATTCCCCCAAATACAAGCACTAAAATGAGCTGTGACTGACTCAGTCCTGAGTCTTGCTGAGTTACCACCTCTTTCACAGAGATTAACAGCCCGCCATCATTTGATTTCTCGCTGTAGTTAGTGATCCGCTTTCCAGTAACCATAACCTTGGATGGCTCAGACTGGGTCATCCAAGAATAACTGCTGGTTGTGCTTCCCGGAGCCCTGTTGTGGTCCTTGGCATCAGGCTGAGACTCGGTGATCCAGGTTGCCTCTGGAGCTAGGAGCTCACATGTTTTCCCAGCAAAGCTCTCGGGACACAAGCAATCAAAATTGTTGATACGATCATAACACTTAGCCCCATTCCTGCATGGTTGGCTGGCACAATCATCAATGTTGATGGTGCAGAAACGTCCTTCAAAGCCAACCTGGCACTGACAGGAGAAGCGATTAATGCCATCAAGGCAGGTGGCGCCATTGGCACAGGGACGCATGAGGCAGTCGTCGACATCAATCTCACAATGTGCACCAGTGAATCCAGCCAGGCACTTGCAGGTGTAATTGGAAGCAAAGCCATTGTTATCGTGGCACAATGCACCATTTTTGCATGGAAATCTGAAAGGACAAAATCAGGGAAAAATTAAGACCCATCATGCTTTTTTTTATTAGATTATGACAACCCCATAAGGTCCCTGACAAAGTTGGAAGTTTCAATTTCCTCTTTGTAAAAATAAAAGTTTAGGTCAATCTTTGCCCAATCTTTACACTTGTTTTCATTTACGTGGCATTTTCTTTAAGATGTAAAATTTATTGTGACCAAAGCAGAGGAGCTCTGGTCTTAGATTATCCTTCTGCTATCATCGTCTTTTTTTAACCAGGATTGCTCACCCTGCTTTCTCACACGGCCCTGTCTTCAGCTCACAGTCCTTTCCATGGAATCCTTCAAGGCACAGACAGGAATATTCTCCGTCACGATCATACACACACTCAGCTCCATTTTTGCACGGTGACTGATGCTCACAGACATGAACATCTGAAATAAATAAAAATAAAAGCTGGGTTTAAAAGATATTTGGGTTTGATTTTCTCATGCCAGTTTTAAATCCCACCTATAAAATGAACCCCATTGATATATTTTTATGCTACAATCATGAAGTAGAATTTTAAAAAATACACAAAAAAGGATGAGGATCCCATAGAAGTCTACAGGGAGGTGCTTCATAACAGTTACAGTCATCTACCCAAGTTTCACCTTTAGGGAGTCTTTGACCATATTTGAACCCAACATTTATGCTTGTAAGACAGTAGTTAAATAAGTTTTGCCCCATTTTATGATCTTTCTTTCCACAGTTGTTAAGTGAATCATTGAAGTTATTAAGTTAGTTGTTAAGTGAATCTGGCTTCCCCATCAACTTTGCTTATCAGAAGGTTGTGAAAGGAAATCACATGATCCCAGGATACTGCAACCATCATAAATATGAGCCAGTTGCCAAGCAGCCAAATTTTGATCATATGACCATGGGGATACTCCAATGGTCATAAGTGTGAAAAACAATGATAAGTCACTTTTTTTCAGTGCCTTTGTAAATTTGAATGGTCACTAAACAAATAATTGTTGATAAGTCGAGGAGTACTTATGGGTGGAAGTTTTCTTTTAATGAACTTGATGTCAAAACACGATGGTAATAAAGTAATGATAAAAAGCAACTTCATCATCATTCAGTACCATGTTTCTTTGAAAATACGACCTACCCAAAAGTAAGCCCTAGCTTAATTTTTACACATACACCCAATAGAAGCCCTACCCCCCCCCAAAAAAAAACCCTAATTAAGAACCCGCCCATTCCATGGTGCACAGGTAAAAATTAAGCTAGGATGGGGATTTGGGGGTGGAGCTGCCCTACTACTTACCTTCAGACAGTTGCAGCAAAGCCTCACATACCCTGACACCTGCCTTGCTAGCCCATTTCTTCTGCAGCTGGCAAGCCTTTCCTGAAAGGAAAGCCTTGCCGACCTTAGAAGAAGAAGTTCCTGAAGGCGTCTGACAGCGAAAATGAGGCCAGGGGCAATGTACACAAGTGAGGTGAGTCAGTGGATGATATCCCCAAAAATAAGACCTGGTGCCTTTTTTGGTGGATAGATAGATAGATGATAGATAGATAGATAGATATAGATATAGATATAGATATAGATATAGATATAGATAGATTATATATATATATATATATATATATATATATATATATATATATATATATATATATATATATATATAAATTTGTTTTCTGAGGTTATATATATATATGGTATTCAGCTTTGTTCGGGTATTTTTTCCCACGGGTTCGGGTATTTTTGTCAAAAGTCTGACTCACAGATGAACACAATACAGAAGCCTGATTATGGCAGATGAGATTCTGCCAAAACATTGCTACAACTTTAAAAGCACAACTATAATGACGTGGGAAAATACCCGAACAAAGCTGAATACCGTACATGTAAGTACCCACGAAAACTTTATACACATACACACACACACACACACACACATATATATATATATACATATACATATACATATACATATACATATACAAGACAGGAAAATACCCGAACAAAGCTGAATACCATACATGTAAGTGCCCACAAAAACTTTATACACACACACCACACACACACACACACACACACACACACACACACACACACATATATATATATATATATATATATATATATATATATATATATATATATATATATATATGGTGCTCGGCTTGGTTCGGTATTTTCCCACGTCATTGTAGTTCTTTTAAAGTTGTAGCAACGTTTCAGCAGAATCTCATCTGCCATCATCAGGCTTCTGTATTGTGTCCGTCTGTGGGTCAGACTTTTACAGTGGTTTCAGATTTAAATTTGGGGCAGCCTATTGCTGTGCCAGAATGGTTTTTTCTTCATCCTGATTGGTTGGGAGTCTTGGTCTGTGTTTATTGGTCTCGGAGTTTGCTGTGTTCTGCTTGATGGGTGTCTCTGATATCTTCTGTCTGTTTTTGGCTCTTTTTGTATCTTGATTGGCTGGCAGCATTGTGTTACTTTAATGGAGGCCTTTAGTGCAGCTTGGCTTCGGGTAAATGGACGGCTATCATTAGTTAGGAAGCTGGGTTTCATCTGGGTGCCTGGTTGGGGTGTGTTTGAGCTGGAGGTATCAGGGGGATCTGTTTGTGCCCAGGTGTTTGCCTGGCTTGTGGTGTGGAGATTTTTTGTTTGTGAGTGCAGGCTTCCAAATGATTGACAGCCTGGTGGAATCATCTCTTCTGTTCATGCTTTCTGGTCTTTTTTCAATCTCTATGGCTTCTCTGATGACTCTGTGGCTAGGGTTTTCCATAGTGGCCAGGGTTTTGGTGCCATTGAAGTTGATGCTATGACCTGTAGCTTCCATGTGTTGGACTAGTGAGGAAGTGTGTTCCAGCTTTTTGACTGCATTTTGTGTTCATCCAGGCGGGTACTTATTCTTCTATTGGTCTGTCCAATGTATGTGGCCGGGCATGATGCACAGGGGACTTCGTATATGCCTTGGTTTTCCAGGTCAATTTTATCTTTGGGGTTGCTAAGGATGGCTGCTATTTTTCTGTCTGTTTTGAAGGCAGTCCTGATGTGATGTCTGTGTAGTACCTTACTAATTTTGTCTGTAGTACCTCTTATGTAGGGCAGGACAGCTGTTCCATAGGTCTGTTCATCTTCTGGGTCTCTATTATGTTTCAGTGTGTTTTTGTGGATCAAGCTGGTGATTTTGCTTTTGTGGAAGCCATTGGCTGTCAGTACTTTAGTCAGGGTGGATAGTTCAGCCTTAATGTGTGTCTTGTCTGCCAGGCGTTTGGTTCTGGTAATTAGTGTTTTAGCCACGGAGTTTATCTGTGCTGGGTGGTGGTGGGATTGGGCGTTGAGGTAGCGGTTGGTGTGTGTTTTCTTCTGGTATATGGTGTGTCCTAGTGTGCCATCTGTTTTTTGTAGATTAGTACATCTAGGAATGGTAGTTGTTTGTTTGTTTCTGTTTCCATGGTGAACTTGATTTTGGGGTGTGCACTGTTTAGGTGTGTTAGGAAATTGTTTAGGTTTTCTTGTCCATGGGGCCAAATCACGAATGTGTCATCGATGTATCTTAACCATAGTTTGGGTTTGAGGATGGCATTGGCCAGGGCTCTGGATTCAATTCTTCCATGAACAGGTTAGCAATGACAGGTGACAGTGGTGATCCCATGGGGGCTCCTTCTATTTGTTTGTATCTTTGTCCTTTGTATATGAAATATGTGTTGGTTAAGCAGTGTTCTGTTAGTTCCATGAGGTGTTTGGCTGGTTGGTATTTATTTTTGATGATTTCAAGGGTCTCTTTTATCGGGACTTGAGTGAATAGGGAAACCACGTCAAAACTTACAAGCAGATCTTCTTGCTCCACGTGTAGATCTTTGATCATTTCCAAGAAGTGGTATGAGTTTTGTACATGTGAAGCTGCTGTTTCAGCATGGGGCTGTAGCTGCTTTGCTAGGTATTTGGCTAGGTTTTGTAGTGGTGCTCCTCTGGAGCTGACTATGGGTCTGAGAGGTATGCCTTCTTTGTGTATTTTTGGGAGGCCGTATAGTTTGGGGCATCTGGAAGATTTCTCTCTGGGTATAATCGTGTTTGGATCTCTTTGCTTATGTGGCTGGTTATAATTTTCTTCTTGGTTAATTTTTCCAGATATGTGGTTGGGTCTGTGTTTATGGGTTTGTATGTGGAGTCTTGGAGTAGGTCTGTCAATTTTGTTTCGTAGTCTTTTCTGTCCATTACTACAGTGGCATTTCCTTTGTCTGCTGGGAGGATGATTATGCTGCTATCTCTTTTCAGGGTTTGTAGTGCTTTAATTTCATTTTTCTGTAAGTTGCTTTTGGGTGGCTTGCTTGTGCATAGGATATTGGTAACTTGGTGTCTTATTTTATCAGCTTCATCTGTATTTAATTTAGTTAGGCTGGATTCTACTGCACATATGATGGATTCTGTGGGGATTTTTGGGGTGCTATAGCATAATTGAATCCTTTGGTTAGAACATCTGTTTCTGTTTTGGTGAGTTCTCTGTTGGAAACGTTGTGCACTAATTGTTTCAGGTGTTGTTGTGAGTTGTTGGGGTTTTCTTGTCATGTTCTAATTTCTTTAATTTTTCAATAATTTTTCCTGTTTGTAAATGCCTTCAGAATCAGCTCTCCAAGTTGTAAGTTGTTTTATTTTGTCCCAAAGTAGAGGGTGGATTTTGCTGCTCAGTTCCAGGTGTAGTGCTAGCAAATCTTTGTTTAACTGATCTAATCGGAATCTCTTACTGTGGAGCTCGTTCCGTAGTAGAGCCATTTCAGTTCTTTTCAGGATACGTTTAGTGGCTGCTGTGCTTTGATGAAATGTTAATTTGAAGCAGGTTGGTGTAGTATTGTTGTCTCTGCAGCTGCGTAGGAATTGGAGGTCACATAGTATTCCTGCTCTTTTAATTTCCAGTTTCGTGTAGGTTTTGATCTGGCTGTTTATTTCCTCCCGTAGAGGTTTGATATTTGTTTTCTTAAGTTTTCGGGTACTTACATGTATGGTGTTCGGCTTGGTTCGGGTATTTTCCCACGTCATTGTAGTTCTTTTAAAGTTGTAGCAACGTTTCAGCAGAATCTCATCTGCCATCATCAGGCTTCTGTATTGTGTCCGTCTGAGGGTCAGACTTTTACAGTGGTTTCAGATTTAAATTTGGGGCAGCCTATTGCTGTGCCAGAATGGTTTTTTCTTCATCCTGATTGGTTGGGAGTCTTGGTCTGTGTTTATTGGTCTCGGAGTTTGCTGTGTTCTGCTTGATGGGTGTCTCTGATATCTTCTGTCTGTTTTTTGGCTCTTTTTGTATCTTGATTGGCTGGCAGCATTGTGTTACTTTAATGGAGGCCTTTAGTGCAGCTTGGCTTCGGGTAAATGGACGGCTATCATTAGTTAGGAAGCTGGGTTTCATCTGGGTGCCTGGTTGGGGTGTGTTTGAGCTGGAGGTATCAGGGGGATCTGTTTGTGCCCAGGTGTTTGCCTGGCTTGTGGTGTGGAGATTTTTTTGTTTGTGAGTGCAGGCTTCCAAATGATTGACAGCCTGGTGGAATCATCTCTTCTGTTCATGCTTTCTGGTCTTTTTTCAATCTCTATGGCTTCTCTGATGACTCTGTGGCTAGGGTTTTCCATAGTGGCCAGGGTTTTGGTGCCATTGAAGTTGATGCTATGACCTGTAGCTTCCATGTGTTGGACTAGTGAGGAAGTGTGTTCCAGCTTTTTGACTGCATTTTTGTGTTCATCCAGGCGGGTACTTATTCTTCTATTGGTCTGTCCAATGTATGTGGCCGGGCATGATGCACAGGGGACTTCGTATATGCCTTGGTTTTCCAGGTCAATTTTATCTTTGGGGTTGCTAAGGATGGCTGCTATTTTTCTGTCTGTTTTGAAGGCAGTCCTGATGTGATGTCTGTGTAGTACCTTACTAATTTTGTCTGTAGTACCTCTTATGTAGGGCAGGACAGCTGTTCCATAGGTCTGTTCATCTTCTGGGTCTCTATTATGTTTCAGTGTGTTTTTGTGGATCAAGCTGGTGATTTTGCACCACAGTAAGAGATTCCGATTAGATCAGTTAAACAAAGATTTGCTAGCACTACACCTGGAACTGAGCAGCAAAATCCACCCTCTACTTTGGGACAAAATAAAACAACTTACAACTTGGAGAGCTGATTCTGAAGGCATTTACAAACAGGAAAAATTATTGAAAAAATTAAAGAAATTAGAACATGACCATTCCTAGATGTACTAATCTACAAAAAAACAGATGGCACACTAGGACACACCATATACCAGAAGAAAACCCACACCAACCGCTACCTCAACGCCCAATCCCACCACCACCCAGCACAGATAAACTCCGTGGCTAAAACACTAATTACCAGAACCAAACGCCTGGCAGACAAGACACACATTAAGGCTGAACTATGCACCCTGACTAAAGTACTGACAGCCAACGGCTTCCACAAAAGCAAAATCATCAGCTTGATCCACAAAAACACACTGAAAAAACAGACAGAAGATATCAGAGACACCCATCAAGCAGAACAGAGCAAACTCCGAGACCAATAAACACAGACCAAGACTCTCAACCAATCAGGATGAAGAAAAAACCATTCTGGCACAGCAATAGGCTGCCCCAAATTTAAATCTGAAACCACTGTAAAAGTCTGACCCACAGACGGACACAATACAGAAGCCTGATGATGGCAGATGAGATTCTGCTGAAACGTTGCTACAACTTTAAAAGAACTACAATGACGTGGGAAAATACCCGAACCAAGCCGAACACCATACATGTAAGTACCCTAAAACTTAAGAAAACAAATATATATATATATATATATATATATATATATATATATATATATATATATATATATATATATATATATACACATATACATATACATATACATATACATATACATATACATATACAAGACAGGATCTTATTTTGGCATACTTAGTGTCTGAAATAAACAATATGACATTCCAGGAGGAAGAAAGTATAGAACGGAATAGTTAGATCAAAAGGAATAACATTTTCCTAAAATAATTTATCATCTGGATTTGTCACTTCCTTCTTCATCATACCAAGAAGCTACTTTTTAATTTTTCTCCCAAAAAACCACTGAAACCCACTCATACAACAACGAACCAACCTAACATGTTAATATAGCTGAGTTTAGATGCATGCTTTATCCATGCTTTACACATTCTCAGAATGTAAGAACGTTCCTCCAAACAGGGTGAAATGTTCAAAGGGTGAAGATTGCTGACCCAACAGTGTGTTGAAGGGGAAACCTTGCAAGGGATGGAATGAAGTGGCAGCAATATTCAATAAAAGCCACTTTTGTTGAATGGCCCCACTCATACTGAAAGTGCTAAAATTAAAAAGGGCTTTTTTTTTTCAGAAGTACCTTATCACTGTCTTTACCCTGCCTGACAAGGAGGCACCTAGTCCTACTGAGGCTTGTATAGATAAGTCCAGTCTGAAAGGAAGAGGACCAAGAACTCTAGCAACTGTTGTCTTCTTAAAAGACACCCCTCCAAAGACAAGGAGACACTGCTAACAAGGCTATATGATTACTGAGATTAGGCTGAACTGCTACTGTCATTTTAAAGCTAACAATGAGATAAGGAACTAAGGTCAGACAAAATACAGATGTCAGTTTTCAAAGCTGGGAACTAAATGACCTAAAAACCCCGACCTGAAGTTTAAAATGCAGGAGAAAACGCCTAGGGCTTAAACCTTGGGTCTGAACTACATGGACAACTTACAACCACAATTGAGCCCAGGATTTATGTTGCTAACTAAGAAATTTGTTAAATGAGTTTTGCCCCATTTTACAACTTTTCTTGCCACATTTGTTATTAAGTGAATCACTGCAGTTGTTAAATTAGTAACACGGCTGTGAAGTGAATCTGGCTTCCCCATTGAGTTTGCTTGTCAGAAGGTCGCAAATGATGATCACCTGACCCCAGGACACAACAACCATCATAAATATGAACCAGTTGTCAAGCATTCAAATGTAAATCACATGACCATGGAGATGCTGCAACAGTCATAAATGTGAAAAATGGCCATAAGTCGCTTTTTTTCAGTGACACTCTAACTTTGAATGGACACTAAATGAACTGTTGTAAGTGGAGGACTACATGTATGGAGTTAAATTCTGTTCTCTGCAGATATGACTTCTTTTGTATGCGCGCCAACATCTACAGTAAAAGCTACATATCTTGCTGTGCCATGTCCTTGAATTTTTTGTAGTTTGACTACCAAGTGTGGGGTCAAGCTTCAGGAAAGAAATTTATTCCCAGATTTCATGTGAAGTCTGGCAATTTGGAAGAAGTTAACTCCATATTCTAGCAAGCTTTGCACACAAAACCCTTCAGATTAATTTCTAGAATCCCCAACTAAGTCTTGAGAACATCCCACAAGGAACCCAGGAAAACCACAAATATATATTTCAGTGTAAAGCAGCATTAGGCAAGCGTATCCACTTCTAATACTGTGTTGTCTCCATTGCCCAGATTTTATTTAAGATTTTTCCATCCTGCTTCAATTGGAGCAACCTACCTTTGTCACAGAACTTGCCAGCCCAGCCAGTTTGGCAAATGCATTGCCAGGGCTGGTGGCATGTCCCATGGCCACAGCCAGGCATTCTCACACAGTATTCACAATATTTTCCCTCCCAACCGGGATCACATCTGCAAAAGAATGCAAAGTCTGGATGAGCAGAGATACTATAAGATGTGTAGTCAAAGGATCCCCCCAACATACTAAATATTGCAGCCTAAATCTTTTCCACTTCTGTGTGTAATCCATAATGTGTGTCTGATATGTACACACAATGGCTATTCCTAACACCTTACTATCTACTTTGAGGTCAATAAAAAGTTAAAGATACTGAACTGGAATTCTGTCTCTGATACGGATATTTTCCCTTTGGCTTTAGTTAGTAGAACCCAGCTTCCATCTAACTTCTGCCTCAGGGAAACAATCTGTTTTCAGTCAAAAATGAAATGGTTTCCCAGTGCCTCTTCCTCTTTGCCTTCAACCTACTTCTTCAGAATATTCCAATTCCATTTGAAGAGTGTTCAAACGCCATTCAAAGCAACATCCCACTAGTTAATATATCAAATTGTCTGGTGGTCTATCTCGGGATCATCCAGCCAATAAATCTTCAATAGCCACTGCTAAATTTAGTTTTAGTTGCTAATCATTACACCTCCATCAAGTTGTTTGTTTGTTTGATTTCTATAGCTGCCCATCTCAACAAGTGACCCTTGGCAGTGCATGTCATAACACATAAAAACAAAACTTTTAAAACAGTACAAAATAATATAGAATACAAATTTAAATAAGTCTACTATTCTTATGTCCAGAGTTCTTTTTTTCAAGAACCCACAGCTGATGTCAGCTCCATAGGCCCTCCTTCTCTTATGAGAATATCTTGCTATAAGTAATTAAGCTAAATCCTTCCCTCAGCTTCTACGTTACTGAAAACTATGTTACTACGTTACTTACTGAAACAAAGTGTTTCTTTGGGTGTCATAGCCTCTTTGGCTTCTGTGACAGAATCACAGAAAGACAAGTCTTCTTGTGACTGTCATATGCATTGTTACACTATATCATATTGAAAAGAAAGCAATGGAAGACAAAATGGAAGGCCACACAAAGGCTATATTGTACTTGCATCAAAAAATTGTTTACCTGCATTTGCCATCCTTTTCACAGCTGCCGTGGGCCAAATTACAGTGGTCACTGCAGTCATCACCTGCAACTTAAAACAGAGCACAGAACTTTATATACATCACAGCCAAGAATGCAGTTGTTAACTACATCAACATTAGGCTGAAAGTATAAGACTGACATAATAGTACGGATCCTTCTTAATACAGACTGGTCAAATCAGAAAAAACCTCGGATCCCACTCCAAGATTCTTCATGGGTATTAAACTTCTATGTTACCGAATGTCGCCTCAGCAAGATGGGTGGCATAAAAGTTAATAATAAAATAAAAGGAATAAAATATAAGTAAACTAAAACATTACAATCCATGAAATTAGTACCAGTTTATTTGAGGTTCTCCACTCACTTCATTGGAATAACTGCACATTTATTCTTTTGCATATGGTTTTCTCTTTCTCACAGAAATGGAAAAGCACTTAAAGACAGAAACTTTGCCAAAATCCTATTCTCCCAAGAAATACCAAACTGGAACCAAGATACAGAAAATTCCTTTTCATTTCAGGCATATACTTTTTTTCAAATTCTGTGTATCTTTCTGTATCTTCCACTGTATCCGGCCATCTTCACCTATTCCTTTATTATGTAGGTCTTGTGCATTTATCATTTCAATCTAAACATTTTCCCTGAAAGTTCAGGTCTGCAGAATCATATACACGGAAGGACATTTAGGTATCCAAATAAAAATTATGCAGCCTGCCCAACTAATGAGGGGGAGCCCACTACTGCTTTGATAATTGATTCCACTGTGGAATTGTTCTTGCAGTATATTTTCTTATCGTTTGGCAGAATCTGCTTTTCTGTACCTTTTGTTCCTTATTCTATGTCCTGCATTCTGGGTCATAGAGAATAGATCTGGACGTTTTCCCCCATTCGGACATTCACAGTCTCCAAGGACTGGAGACACAACTCCAACAGAATCACCTTTCTGGGCCAGGATGGAAATATATAACTGGGTATTATTAACACCAATAATGCCTTACCTCATGCTTTCAAATGACCTCACTTTCATGCAGATGTCAAAAAAGATCAGTGAAAGACTTGATCAAGTTTCACATTTCAGAAACCTAGAACTAAGCCTCTGTTCCCCCATCACCAATACTGACTGTAACCAGCTGCATAGGAAGGAGATCAACCACTGCAAATCAATACCTCCCATTCACCAAAGCTGGTCTAGAAAGATACCATAGTCAATGTTGCCAAAAGATCCAAGTGGGCCAACATAGTTCTGCCATCTCCAAGTTAAGCCCTCCAGAGGTTGTCCATGATGGGGTTTCTCTGAATTCAGTCGGCTTTGCTCTTCATCCTTCACCAAAGCGCACAAGGCATCTCTTGTGCCACTTCCTCTTGCACAACTCTAAAACCACAGCTCTACAAGACCTGTCACCACAGAATCCTCATGAGCATAATCTAACATAGGGCCCCTGCCATGTGCTCATTCCAAACTGCTCATTCCAAAGCCTGCAGAATTATGTGCCAGAGCTTTGGAGGGAAACAGGCAACTCCTTCTGAAATTGCATTGAGTCCATCAGTTGTGCTTAAGGTGGACTGATCAAGAGGCCCTAGCTCCCTTCATGGAGAGGTCACTGTGAACAACTCTAGGGCCAGGGACTGATGTTATCATCCCCAACTCCCAAATCACAATTTCACTGCCTCGAAAGAAAAAAAAAACAAATCCAATGTGTGAGCCTCCATGTGAATCAGGCCCTGAATAAGTTGGACCAGGCCCTTGGTTGTCATGGTTCCCATGATGCCTGAACTACCTAAGACTCCAGGTCCAATGAAGTTTCCCAGAATCATAATTCTGGGGAACTAACTTGGCCTCATAATCTATGACTTTTGGAAATAATGTTGGTACACTATAGAGAGGTAAGCAGCAATCTCAGCTGTTCTCCATAACTAATCTCACAGAGAAGGTCTTCCATCCAATTATGTACAGGACAAGGTCATAAGAGACTATCAGATAACAACAGCTACTCCCCACCCCTATTCCAGAGTCATGTTGGATGACACACCTGAAACCTGGGAGGGCACATTTCAGAGACAACACACCTTTTTCACAGGGTCAACCTATTCTCCAAAGCACCTGAGGGCAGGACAAGAAGCAAGGAGACAATCAACCTAGAACCAAGGAGAAATTTCCTGACAGTTAGAGCAATTAATCAATGGAACAATTTGCCTCCGAAAGTTTGGGTGCTCCAATACTGGAGGTTTTTAAGAAGAAATTGGATGACCATTTGTCTGAAATGGTATAGGATTTTCTGCTTGAGATGGAGTGGGACTAGAGGACCTCCAATGTCCCTTCCAATTCTGTTATTCTGCTATAATTTTGTTCAACCAATTTTTGGTTAAAATCAGAATGACTGTAGCAATTTAAGAACAGTCACCCACAGACAGCTAGGAACCCCAATGGGGATCTACTGTGCACAATAGCAGCTGGTGGTGGTTGGGGTGATACCTGTCTTGGAGTTGCAATGTTACAAGACTGATTACAATATTTATTGAAAAGAAAGTGATGGTGAGACCTTATCTGAGTTTCCACACTGTTTAACCATGATTTGCAGAGTAGCTTCAATCCGTTGGATTCCCAAACCAAGCACGAAAACCACATTATGGCTCAATGTAAAATATGCACCAGGATTCAAAACCTAGTCTCTTCTGGATTCCCATCAGCCATCACGGAGAAGTGTAACACAGAGAAAGAAAAGAAGCGCTATCTAGCAAGAATGGCTAGAACCACATCAACTAAAACTGAGGAATAGTCTAGAAACTGGAATGGATTCCTTCACTTTCAATGCCACTAATACTTCCAGTTCTCTGCCCCATCACTTGAGACAAGAATTAGAAGTGTTCCAAGGTGTGGATTTCTTTTTAATTATCTAAGTATCTCCAAGGCTGTAACTGAGCCATTCTCTTTCAATTTCCTACCATTACTTCTTTCCATCCTTGTCTCCATTCTAGTTTCTGGTGTACAAAGCTGGCTTCTCTTTCATTGAGGAGGGGCAATCATTTATTGTTAGGTACTTCTAGGATATGCTAAGGTTTCCATCGGGAGACAGTTAAGATAATACAGAGAAAACTAAATCACGTATGATGACTGATAACAATAGTATACCTTAAAAATGGAAATCTAATTCTGTTCCGGGGGGGTAGTTGACTGCGATGGAGGAAAAGGGTTAATTAATCCTTCCTCTGATAGTCATTTCCTACATCAAAACATCTGCCCAAAGCTGAGGTTTTCTCCAGGATGAAGATAGTAGCAGATAATAGCAACTTCCTTTACAGACCAGAGTGTAACAAGAATAAGTTATGAAAATATTTCAGGGAACAAGGTAAACAATAACAACACAACTTTCAGATGAGATTCTCACAGCCCAAGTAGGGTTTCATAGGGTTTTTAAAAATTATATATATATACCCTGTTTCTTCAACAATAGACCCGGCCTTATTATATGAGAAACACGGTATCTAATATCTAACAAATAATCAGAGTTCTCTTTTCCTGGTCTTACAGCAAAATTCAAGCATTTTATCTTATTTTAGTTGCTTTTAACTCCATTGGCTTTATAACTTTTATTTGAATCATGAGCCACCCAGAATCATGTATATGAGATGGCCAGCCTGAATATTTACTAAATTAATAATAATGTAGCCTCTATTAGTGGCCTTTTCCGTTCTTTATTATTTCTGGTCCTCGGGGAATATTGTAAGGCCATCCACAGAGTGTCCAGTAGGTGTCGCTGCCTACATTAAAACTTAAAATGCAGTGAGGCAAACAGTTCACATGCAGGACAGCCAGCACAGCATACAGAACAGACATCCTGAATGTCAGCCAATTCAACTGGAAACATGTTTTCCAATCCAAACTCATTCCAGATGCAAGCAGAGATACATCACAGTGAAAGGCCAAAGTAAGTGTTTCCATTTTAAAACACCCTTTTCTCCCTTTGCGTGAAAAGATTCAGGTGGAGAATTTTTTGGGGTGGTGGTGGACATTTTCGTGCTCCGTGTTAAGGCTGTATTGGATTTGTTCAAAGGGAAAACATCTCCTATGACAGGGGCTCTCCAACCTTGGCAACTTTAAGACTTGTGGACTTCAACTCCCAGAGTTCCTCAGCCAGCTTTGGGAGTTGAAGTCCACAAGTCTTAAAGTTGCCAAAGTTGGAGACCCTTGTCGTATGGGGACCTAGGAAAATCCAAGGTAATCCTGTGCCACCATTTCCCAGGAATAACTGTTTCTTTTCCAATGTCAATGCAATTTTTCTGCAGTGGACATTTCTTACCATTAGAAAAATGTCGTATCAATCTGTTATTAATATTACTATGGCTTATTGTGAGGAACAAGGCAATTTTCGCCTGAAGCCCATCTACCACTCTAAAATCTTTCAATGGTTTTTATGATGGATTACTTTATGTTTATAATATTTTTATGGTGGATTATACACTTAACTCCTACTGGGGTCTGCGCGCACCCAAACACCACTAGTGCAAGACTCTCTTGCCCTGCTACCTTCATGGCCCATATATTATACCACCATTTGGGAAACAAATCTGAATAGTTCCACAGACATAATGCTTTCTTTGCCATCGCCTCGTCCACAAAACTCTTTCGCCTCATGATCCAAACTCTTCTTTGGCTGCCTTCTCTGTCTTGGGAAGGAATCCCAACCTCAGCCTAATCCTGGACACTAATTTTGCCAAGGTGGTTATTTGGCACCTGAAGAACAACCTTCTTCAAATGAGACTCACCACTCAGAGAGAATTATATGTGTCGTGACAAAATAAAATGCTCTCTTCTCTTTGGCGGCCCTTTAGAGAGTTCAAATGAATGTTTAGTTAATCCTCACCTTGGATAAAGTGGTGATGGGCCGCAAGGATCCAAAGCAAGGACATGAGCCGAAGACAGAAACTCCTGGGCATGATCAGTGTGGCCCCACCGAGATAGTCACCTAGGAGAAACAAAGACAAGATCAGAATCCTGCTCTGCTGGCCTCTCTTGAATCACTATCAAGCTATCTTATATTCCAAACCCTTGGATGGAGGCAAAGTTAGACATGTTAAAATGAGAAGCCTTTTAAGAATCAGCTTGCATGTTGTGCTCCGTAAGCAATAGGACACATTCCCTTCCTTCTATTCCCAAGTAAATGGGGAGAAAGCTTTTCTCCCCGTTTACTTGGGAAGGGATTAACAGCCCCATATCTATGAAAAACTAAGCCCTTCTTTAAAATCAAGGGCATAGATCAGATTCTTCTGAAGACATCGTTCATTATATTTATTTATTTATTTGATTTGCCAATTGTTTACAAGATAATAAGTATAAGTGTATACATAGTTGTGAATACATGAAATGGGTACATATAAGAAAAATAAAAGAAGAATAAGAGAAACAATAGGACAGGGACGGTAGGCATGTTGGCGCACTTATGCACGCCCCCATATTTGGAATATGTGTATTCCAAAGTAAAATGCCAACTGTACTGAACAGGTAACCCCATTTAGAGCTGAAGGAAAGTTGAAGCCCCCAAAAGATTTGGGGGTTACTTGGTTAATTAAAAATGCAATCCTCTGCTCCCTGCTCAGAAATAATTCCCACTGTTTTCAGAGCAATTCTCACAATATCTCCATCTCCGGGCAGCATAAGAACACTTAATGGAAGTAGAGTTTAAAATTGAACGATGAATTTAACCATGTTGCTATTTAGTCACGGCTATTCCTACTGCTTCATGTCTCCGGCAGAACAGCCCAATGTTATTTTCGACTGCTGTCTACATTTCTGAAGGAATGGTTTTTAAAATAAATTTTAAAAAAAGCTTAGATTTACTTATATGTGCATCCCTTTCATTGTGAAAAATTGCAAATCCATCATGTTAGGGGATATTGGTTAATATGAGCAACGCTAGCCTGCTCCAACTTGCAAACCTTCAGAGTATTAAAACATAAGTTTTTCGATACACTATCTGGAGTGGCAGGAATTAAACCCAAGATCTTCCCTCCAGAAAGCATGTGTGTTCCTACTAAATGCCGGCTTTTCCCTTTCTTCCAAATACAACATACTTGCAGCTATTCTATAGCATTATTCACGCCAGCAAAGGACGGAAACTTGTAGATCCAGCAATGCAGGTGACCTGAGCTACTCTTTGACACCTGTGTGAATCCTCACTGATCACACCAGGTGAAAAGTCATGATATACTGCATCCAGAAAGACTCCAAATCTATAAAAATAACTCCCAAAAGACCCCGGCCCAGTTTTTTTTTTTTTAAAGAAGCAAAGATAACTATGGACAACTTCCTCCGCTCCTTTCCCACCACAATCACAGCTCATCCTATTTATGACAGATACACCTTTTTTGCATCATGGCTGCCCTCTTCTTCTTCTCCCCCATCATCATCTCAAATATATAGTAAGTATGGACCATATCACTGAAAGAAGCGTCACAACCTCTTCTCTTCAATCTTGGAACAAAACATAACCTGCTGTAACATTTTAACCTTTCTTCAAATTCTAAGGTAACCTCATAGATTGCATATGTACACACACGCGCACTTACACATACATAATGTATATGTGCGTGCACACACCAACATACAGACGTATTGGTTTAACATTTATTCCCTCTTTTGGCAGGGAATTTTGCCAGACAAATCTTTGCAGCCAGAGGCTGCATTTTTTAAAAAAAAGGAGGGGGGAGGATCCTGGCGGCTAAGAATTGCAGATAGAATAGCAAGGATATATTACTATAATTAGAGTTGCAGAAGTAGAATTTTGGGCTTCATTTTTCACATTGGGGGAACCAAGTGCAAAAAAGTTTTAAGTCTGGTGGAGATTTAGTGAACCAATTTTAGTCCTTGTTTTATGAAAGAGATTTAAGAATATATAAGTTGTTAGGGCACTAAGAAGTGGGGGAGCTGGGATCCTGCAGCCATGTCATTCACCCTGGCTGCAGCTATAGCCTTATTCACTAAAGGTGTGAAATAGATGCTAAGGCAACGAAGAAAAGTGGAGAGAGTAGGATGTGCCAACCTGTGACTCTTAAAATAACCACCTCACATTTGAATTAAAGATGCTGAACCACTGCTGCTATTAACTAAATGCAACAGCAAGTCCAGTCAATTTTTGTGTACAGAACAGAGGAAGCACCAGCTGCTCCTTTGTTTTGGGTGGAAAACAAAGTCCCCCACCCACAGTCTCTCAGCACTTCCCCCAAACTACAATCCCAAAAGTCACTGTAACATTGTTATTGTAAGTAAAAACTTTTGTTGCTTTGTAGTGGTGATAGAGCTTAAGGCAATATGAAAAGACAAGAATATAATTACAAGCATATTGCGCCCATTTCAGAATTGTTGATCTCATGAAGCTGGATGTATTCTTGTTGAAAAGATATTCTGGGTGAGTTTACAATAAAGATTCCATGCATGTTTGATTATTAGAGGATGTTATTTTTATGAGCCTACATAGAATTCTGGTCACGTTCTGCTGTGGGTAACCGAACTCTACCATTTCCCTAAAATCCTATTGTTCCAATTGGCTAGCAGATTGGCTTTCATTTCTTATCCTGAAGTATTATGTCGTGGTGTAGTGTTTTGTGCTGCTGAACAGCTGCTGCATATCAGGGAAGGACAAAATGATTCCTGTGAATCTTATAAAATAATTTATGGATTAAGGATGAACAGTTGGTAACCAATTCCTCTTGAGCTATTAGGACCCAGCTGAATGCCACATGTCATTGAAAAGGTCATTTCTCCCCTCCACTCCCAATAAAGTCTTCAAAGCAGAGATGTGACCTAAGTCACCAGCAATCATAAATCAATTACTTTTTCTAATTGTTTTCCCCCATAAATTTATTAGAAGCTCAGTTCAGGTTGAACTGCTTTGAATGTTCTTCACAATTTTCACTGTAGGACACCTGTCCATGGTCACCCAAAATCATAAGGAATCTGGTAGCATCTTTTCCAAGTAATAAAATGGTAGTTTTCTCAGTCTCACTTAAATCATGTTCTCAATATTGCCACTTCAATCTCTCCATTTAATGATTTGGGAAGAAACTATTCCTTTCACAGGCAGCAAATAAGATTCCAAAGGAATCTTTTCATTTATAACTAGTTCAGGGGGTCTCCAACCTTGGCAACTTTAAGACTTGTGGACTTCAACTCCCAGAGTTCCTCAGCCAGCAAAGTCCACAAGTCTTAAAGTTGCCAAGGTTGAACTAGGTGGCTTCCCTGAATTAGCTGGATTGGAGTGCCCTAGGAGGGTGAAAAAAAAGATACTCCTCTACATTTCTGGGTTATAGGTTATGCAATACCATTTGAAATCATATGGTGGGGTCGCTCACCACTACATACAGCAGAGTTACTGACTCAAGAATTCATCAAGAAACTAGATAAGATGCTGATTTCTCTCCTTCCAATATTTTCAACTGATCCTTTAGAGTTGATGTACTGACAACCCAGAGAGGATATATCGAAGAAATTAGCACTGAGAAAGTGCATTACAAAAAGCAGAGGTCTGTATGTTATCCTAAAATATGGAAGCAATTTCTGCTGCTTTAGAACATGGCTCTTAGATCTGAGATTCTAATTCCATGCCCCAGGAAAGGAACAAGCATTATTCAAATTTTACAAAGGCAAGATTGGCCAAGTAACAAACCTACTGTGGAAAAAGCCCTGTTGGGTAGAATTGGTGATCCTTCTCTACACTGTATGCATATGCTTCTGATGTTTAAAGCCTACCGCTAAAAAGCAATGTGGATTTGTCTAACCGTATTACAACTTTCATTTATGAAATTTGTGTTGCCGCCCATGCCTATAAAGGCAACTCTGGGCAGCTTCCAATATAAGCTGGACAAAAAAAGGCAACTTGACAAGGACCCGGTCCCCCGTCGCGACAGCATAAGCAGAGTTGACCTCGCCTCGGTTTGGTAGCTTAGATGGTACTTCTCTTCAACACTGCCGTTTCTCGGAGGGCGGGTTGTAATATACCGCTCTTCTGCCTCAAGCTCTTTTACCTCAAGAGAGATGAATACACAACCTCATTCAGAGGCGGCGGAGAGCTCCGTGCGCCCCCCCAAACCAAAAGGCCTTCAGCCTATGCCGGCCACATCCTCTGCCTCCGCGCTCTTCCGGCGGCTCCGCATCGCCTGGTCCCTTCTCCACCCGGCTCGCCTCCGGATTCCCGCCGGCCCAGAAAAGGGCGCCTCTACGGAGGGCCACCGCGGAGTACCCCTCCCAGCAGCCCCCACGTGCTCCTGCCGCCGCCGCCGCAGCCGCCTGGCAGGCGAGCCTCTCTGACAGCCTCTCCCCGAGAGCCCCACCCCAAGGTAGGGCGGCAGACCCTTCCCAAACCCACAGTCACCTCCGCTCCTTCCAGGTGCGGAGGGGAGGAGCGCTCTCGCCCAGCCGCCGCAGCGCACATGCTGAGGACTCTCGCCGCCAGCCGCCATCCAAACATCCCCACCGCGCCTGCTTCCATTTGCAGGGCAGACCCTGCTGTGCCAGCTCGCCCTGGCAGCGCCTCCCCTCCCCGCCCGCCTCCCTCTCCCTCTCCCTCGCCCGCCGTGGGATCCTCCCTCCCATTTTAGACCTACCTTTCTTTTCCCCCCAATTTCCCCGGATCCCTTCCAGGCCACCCTGGCTCCCCTCTTCCCTGCGCGCATCCCTCCCCTCTCGGATGCCCCCACCCCGCCCCAAAAGCAGACAAACAACTGCCCCTTTTCCTCACCTCGGCGATCGCGGCGGCTCCTTGCTTTCTCCCGCCCCCCCCCACGCCCGGGCCGGGGGCGTGCCTGCTGGCCTCCCTCCTTGCTTCGGGACTAGCGCGGGGATCGGCGAAGGGGGGCTGCCATGCCCTGCCCTGCCCGGGCACGGAGGATTCGGGAGGCGCGGCGAAGCTGCCTGCGAGCCTCCCCGCTCCTGCTGCTGCTGCTGCGGCAGCCGCCGCCGCCGCCGCCGCTGTTGCTGTTGCTGTTGCTGCTGCCGCCGCCGCCGTGCGCGCTCAGGCCGGCTGCCAGGGGCTGCGTGTGGCTACACATCCCTGGGACATGCCGCCTCCCGCAGCTCGACGATTGCGAGAGGAGGGAGCCAGGAAACCCAGAGCCCCCAAACCGCAGGCGGACGTTCCTCTCCCGCCCAGCCAGATCACCTCTCACCTGCGACTCCTTTAGCCTATGCTGGAGGGAGGGAGGGGGGAGCAGGGAGCGGAGGAGAGACGCCTTTCTCCAAACCGGAGTAAGATTGGCGCCTCCTCCTCCTCCTCCTCCCTCCCTCCCGGCCAGACCAGCAGTTCTTCTCCCGCGTTCTCGTCCCAGCGTGCAAATTGCCCCGTTGCTCTAGCCCGCTGAGTGGGGCTCCCCTTCTGCGATTCGAATTCAGAGCTGCCAGGATCGACCCGAAACTCCACAGTGTAGACAAATAATCGTGGGCCTTTCGAAAGCCTTCGTGTATTTTGGGGTTGCCTTTGGCTTAAGCGTTTGTGGCGGACAGCCCCGTTTCCCCACATGTGCAGGGTTATAGTCCCAAGGAAGGTAGGTGGGGATGCACGAGAGCTGATGCGATATTTGTTGGAAACTTTGCATGGGCCATTTGCAGGTTGCCCCCGGCTCACCTCATTATAGTTGTGCTTTTAAAGTTGCAACATTTCGGCAGAATCTCATCTGCCATCATCAGGCTTCTGTATTGGGTTCGTCTGTACCACTCATGCATCATCACAAAATCTCCAGAACCATAAAGCCTACAAACTTGAAATTTGGCACATGTGTTCCTCTTGGCTTCTAGGTGCTCACTAAGAAATGATTTTTCGAAGTGACCAGTATTTTGTATATTATTATTAACACTCTCTGATGCTAAGTAGTTCTACTCCTCTCCCCACCTGAAAAAAAATCTGTTCCAAGCAGAGGAGTTTCAGTTAGTTTCACAGCAGCAACCAGCTTTAGTACAGAACAGTTGAGCTAAGCCACGCCCAGGCTCCTTGCTGTCTCCTTGCTCACACAGCAAATACTGTTTCAGTTTCCCTGTTTCACTTTCCAAACAGCCCTCAACTCTCACATACTGACAGGATGCTAGCCAGATGAATACCAATGGATGCTGGTAGGCAGGGCACAATTTCCCCTCTTATTTTCCTCCCCAAAACTAAGCCCGATCACATAGTTTTGTGCGAAGCATGGGTGTGACTAAGGTAGTATATATATAGTAGTATATATACCTTTTGACAATATATAGTAATATATATACCTTTTGACAATATATACTTTAGGACTGTCCATAGTAATAATATTGTTTCCATGCTGAAGCTCTGGACCTTTTGACAATATATATATATATATATATATATATATATATATATATATATATATATATATATATATATATATATATATATATATATATATATATATATATATATATATATTGTCAACAGGTCCAGAGCTTTTCAGAGCCATGGAAAACAATATTATTACTATGGACAGTCCTAAAGTACTTTGGTTATTCCATTTTATGTACCCAGTAGAACAGATCAGAGATAGAAAATAGGATCCTAGGTGATCCTGCCTCGGTTCTGCACCATGAATCTGTGTTCAGCGTTCCTCTTTTCTTTGCCCAAATTGTGCACCATTCATCATTGTTTCAGGCACTGAGTGTTGCTGCTGCTGAATATCTGAATCTGAGAAAGTGGTCCCTGGGCAGTACCTTGGTAAGCGCATCTCCAACATATTGTCCATTGAGCAATCTATCCAATTTTTTTTTTGCCCCTTTTCGTGTGTGTCCTTCTCCTAGGCTTTGTATTGGGTCTGGATTGCTTTGTGTCTGCAGTTCTTGAATATGCCATGTTGTCCTTCAATAATGTGGTTGGGACTGGGTCTTTTATTTAGAATCTAATAATAGTTCCCTGCATGCTGGTTCTGCCAAGCAATATTTAGCCTTTGTAGATTATAAGACTACCATGCTTTGTTTCTTACTGTGCTAGGCTATGGGTAGAACTCAATAAAAATAATTTTTATCAGGTATAATTTTTAAATATTTTGCACCTGATTTTCCATCATATAGTGTATCCAAAATGTTTTGGATGATTAGTTACAGGCAGTTTAAAATTAAAGTCCATAGTCCCTGTTAACCATCTGCCTAATCATTTTACACCTGTCCAGTCCTCTTCTGTTAATTTACTGACCTTTCTAGGTAGCAGCCCAACTGTATTGGCTATGTCAAGCCTGCTCACAGTTGCACTGCATGTAGAGTAGCTATTCCACAGCTATCTTATACTGCTTATTACTTACCATCTTGCTCCATTTTTTGCACCTCAGCTGCCAGCAGCCTTTGTACTTCTTTCTATGCGTTGGGATCAGGTACATCATTTGCTCTAGTTATGTTACAAGTTCTTTCAGATAGAATTAAAAAGAGCTCAAAGATCTAAAAATTAATTCTAATTCTTGGTCTGGTTGTGGTTCAGTAGCCTCTTCTGAATCCAATATTCCAATAGAAAAGAATGCACGTAGCTCAGAGTTGAACTGTAGAGTCCTTGGTACTCTGGGTTGTTTGCTTTCAGATATTTCATTATCTGACTAGGTAATATCATCAATGCTAGTGTGTGTGGGATTTGCTCCAGGGATTAGTAATTTAACAGATTAACAAGAGTTGGAAGGTCCCTTATAGGTCATTTAGTCCAACCCCCACCCAAGCAGGAGACCCTACACTAAATGGCAGTCCAATCACTTCTTGAAAGCCTCCAGTGATGAAGCTCCCACAACTTCCGAAGGCAAGCTGTTCCATTGGTTGATTGTTCTCACTGTCAGAAAATTTCTCCTTATTTCTAGGTTGAATCTCTCCTTGATCAATTTCCATCCATTATTCCAATCTGGCTTTCAGGTGCTTTGGAAAATAGCTTGACCCCTTTCTCTCTGTGGCACTCTGTGGAACACTGCTATCATGTCTCCCCTGGTCCTTCTCTTCACTAGACTAGACTATCTAGTTCACTAGATGAACTTCAGATAAACTATGACGCAGTAAACAATTGAAGAACTACTAAGGATAAAAACACACTCTGACCAATACCAGCAGGATAAGCTATTGCATTAAAACAGGGAGCAGTGATCAACAGAAAAAAAAAATATTGCTATTTTTTTCAAGCTAAAAACAGGTAGATAGACAGCCCTTCTTCTCAAGAATGCAGGTGGCCTCATTACGTACCTTTGGTGATGAGTGGCCCTCCCTCAGTCAGAATCATAATTATTAAAAGTCAAGGTCACATCTTTCTATCATTTTGGAGCAAGAAATATATAAAAGCTATGCTGTTGCCCTTACAATATGGATCCAAAAAGAGAGAAAAAAATTAGAAGACGTAAATAAACAAACTATAGGAAATAAAATTATTATATCTCACATTTATTTATGCAGAAACATACACAATCCCTACTATCACTATAACTCAAACCAATGAAATGGTTTGTAATCCCGGAGGTGCTTGGCTACAAGGTCAGGAGGAACAGCAGTATATATATCTCCACCCACCCACCCAAAAAGGAAAATGAAGTTATAAGCGAAGATCAAGGCAACTCAGAAAGAGGTTAGTCAACTGGCAGAACTAAAAAGAGTGAGAAAATTAAGGATAATGCTCAGCTACTGAAAAAATACAAGGGCCTGAAATCACCTGAAGCCACACAAACTATTAAATAGAGGCTTACAGCACTGGCTACCAGGCTAAGAGAAGTAGACATCAAGAAGGTAAATGCTGTGTTCCCAAACAAAAGCAAAAACCATCCAAGGTATACTACCAAGTGCAGTATAACAATACAGTAACACCAAAACAATAACTTGCTTCCCCCTAACTCCTTATCAAGCATCATAGCCACTAAGCTATAGGACCATATGGTTAGTACATAAGCACAGCTCAGAAGGACATTGGGAACAACTTCAGAAGCTCAAAGCACCTGTTGCTCAAAGACAGAGCAGACCCTGGCATGAGATAGATATCCGAGGTAGCAGACATTGGGAAGTCCTACCAGTGGTTGGAAGGAATTGAACTAATAGACAGATGATTAGCTGATCATAGCAGTACAAGGGGAGGCTTCAAATACCAGCTCCATAGAAGGAAGTGTCCACCACCCTATACAGGTCCCAAGGTGCGGACCATGCAGAAAAGCCTCAGACTGTCTGTCATGCCCCTGGTGGAGATTGACTCTGAGGAATACTGTATACTGCACGAGTCAAAAAGAAGGCTGTGAAAATATTTACAGACCCCTTACATCCCGGACATAAACTGTTTCAACTCCTTCTATCAAAACGATGCTACAGAGCACTGCACACCAGAACAACTAGACACAAGAACAGTTTTTTCCCAAACGTCATCACTTTGCTAAACAATTCCCTCAACACTGTCCAACTATTTACAAAATCTGCACTACTATTAGTATTAATCTTCTCATCACTCCTTATTGCCCATCCCCTCCCACTTGTAATTGTAGGACTGTAACTTTGTTGCTTGTATCCTTACAATTTATATTGACTGTTTCCTAGTATGATTTGATTGCTGATGTACCCTATGACTATCATGAAGTGTTGTACCTTATGATTCTTGATTCTTAATGAATGTACCTTTTCTTTATGTATACTGAGAGTATTTGCACCAAGACAAATTCCTTGTGTGTCCAATCACACTTGGCCAATAAAGTATTCTTCTTTCTTTCTTTCTTTCTTTCTTTCTTTCTTTCTTTCTTTCTTTCTTTCTTTCTTTCTTTCTTTCTTTCTTTCTTTCTTTCTTTCTTTCTTTCTTTCTTTCTTTCTTCTTTCTCTATCTATCTATCTATCTATCTATCTATCTATCTATCTATCTATGAGGAGGAACAGCCAACAGGGAGTGGAAGTGTGGCTCCAGAGTTGGTGGAGGAGGCTGGGGAAGGGCAGATGCCGGCTGAGCAGTCAGAGGAGGACCCAGGCCCATCCCCTATATATCCTAGGGCACGCAGGGAGGAGAGGATCAGGGTAAAATATGGTCTACTTGGGAGGAGAGGGCCATGATCCTCTTCATGGGTTGCAGGTGTGAGATTTGCATAAGAGTTTGGACCTGCGTGCTAACAGACGCTGGAGACAATTTAGTGTTTTATTCCTAAAGAAGGTTTATCTTGGTTGGCATTTTTCCAAAGGCCTGTACCTTGTTATCTTCCTGAAGTTGGCAATTATCTATCCTGGTCTGTCGCGGAACTTTATTCAGTGTCGTTTATTTTTGGTTTTTGCTTCGTTATCGGCTCTTTGAATTTGAACTGTGTTTCTTTCCTTTGAAATGTTATTTGGAACATAGTTTACTCCTCCACTGTGAACAGTTAAACAGTGAAGCCAAGTTGAAGGCATTAAAGGACTTTTATTTACGTTTTAGTTTTTGTTATATTTTTGAGATACTCTGCGTCATCACACTGTCCAACACATAGTGGCAGGGTGTAAGATGCAGGCAGGAACAGCATATGCTGAACAACACAACCAATGAGCCAACCAAAGACACAATGTATGGGATAGACCCGTGATGGCGAACCTATAACACATGTGCCAGAGGTGGCACACACAGCCCTCTCTGTGGGCATGTGTGCCATTGGCCCAGCTCGGCTCTGCCATGCATGCACACGTGCCTCCCACTGGCCAGCTGGTCTTCAGGTGTGCCATGCATGTGGGGGGGGGCGCATGCAGGGGAGCAGGGCGCAAGCACAGGAGCAAGGCGCATATGTAGGGGACATGAGTACATGCATGGGGGTAGAGTGGATGTGTGGGAGCATGGGGCAGGTGCATGCACAGGGGTGCATGCACATTGCATTTTTTGGATGTGTGCGTGTGTGCTTTGGGTACTCGGTCACTGAGATAGACTCTCCCTATCCAGGTGGGAGATTCCATAGAAAGTCATGGAGAATAACAGGGCTAAAATACGGTGAGACTTCCTGCTTGAGACAGGCAGGCAGGTACTAGCCAATTAATCGAGTGTTGTGGTAATGTAGGGGGCGTGCATAAGCGCACCCTGTCCTATTGCTTCTTTTATTTTTTTATTTTTCTTATATGTATCCATGTATTCATAACTATGTTTTTACTTATACCTATTATCTTGTAAGCAATTGACAAAAATAAATAAATAAAATAAATAAATAAAAATAGACAAGGACCAGAAGACAGCAGTGGTGATAGATGTAGCAGCGTCCTATGACAGCCACACGTCTTCTATTTTTTCCTCTCTTTTTGGATCCGTATTGTAAGGGCAACAGCATAGCTTTTATATATTTCTTGCTCCAAAATGATAGAAAGATGTGACCTTGACTTTCAATAAGGAGTACGAAAAGCTGGGAAAGTACCTGGAAGAGGAATTTTAAAAAATATGAAAGTAGACACCAAAATGAGCCCAATGAGGACAGGAGCATTTAGAACAGTGATTCCTAAGCTGGCAAAGTGGCTCCAAGAGATACCAGGAACAACATCACAGCTCTCTGTCCAGAAGAGTGCTAGGCACATCTAAAATACTGCACAGAACCCTCAAATTCGTGGGCCTCCAGGAAAGGACCCAAGATTGAGGAAGTCATGTATATACCATCCATAGGGATAAGAAGGGAATGTATTTATTAAAACTCAAGGCAGTGAGCATACCTAATGCAGGTAGTCTTTGACTTACAACTGCAACTGAGCCCAAAATTTATGTTGCTAAGTGAGAAATTTGTTAAATGAGTTTTGCCCCATTTTATGACTTTTCTTGCCACATTTGTTAAGTGAATCACTGCATTATTAAGTTGGTAACATAGTTGTTAAATGAATCTGGCTTCCCTATTGACTTTGCCTATCAGAAGTTTGCAAAAGGTGATTGCAGTATTTACAGACCCCTCACATCCCGGACATAAACTGTTTCAACTCCTTCCCTCAAAACGACGCTATAGAGCACTGCACACCAGAACTAGACACAAGAACAGTTTTTCCCCGAACGCCATCACTCTGCTAAACAAATAATTCCCTCAACCCTGTTCAACTATTACAAAGTCTGCACTATTATTACTCTTAATCTTGTCATCACTCCTTATCACCCATCCCCTCCCACTTGTGACTGTATGACTGTATAACATGTTTATACTTATACCTATTATCTTGTAAGCAATTGACAAATCAAATAAAATAAAAAATAAAAACTTTGTCGCTTGTATCCTTATGATTTATATTGACTGTTTCCTAGTATGGTTTGATTGCTTATTGTACCCTATGACTATCATTAAGTCTTGACGAATGTATCTTTTCTTTTATGTATACTGAGAGCATTTGCACCAAGACAAATTCCTTGTGTGTCCAATCATACTTGGCCAATAAAGAATTCTATTCTATTTATCTATCTATCTATCTATCTATCTATCTATCTATCTATCTATCTATCTATCTATCTATCTATCTATCTATCTATCCAGGAGGCTGCATCCATCATAAATATGAACCAAGCATCCAAATGTAAATCATGGGATCATGGGAATGCTGCAACAGTGAAAAATGGTCATGTCACTTTTTTCAATGATGTAACTCCAAGTGGTCACTAAATGAACTGCTGTAAGTTGAGGACTATCTGTACTCCTGGCCACCTGTTTTCCCCCACAATAACAACCCTGTAAAGTGGGTTGGGCTAAGGGAGAATTATTGGCCTAAAGCAGGGGTGTCAAACTGGCGGCCCATGGAACAGATACATCACACTCAGGCCATGCCCATCCCAGCTCCGCAAAGGGGAAAAATGTCACAATACGTCACGTGGCGATATGTCACGTGACGGCAATGTGACATGGCAAGTTTGACACCTGTGGCCTAAAGTCCTTCAGCTGGTTTTCAAGCCTATGGGAGGCCTACAACTGTCTCCTGGTCAATAAAAGTACATTGTGGCCCTGCCCATAGTGCATTACTGTTGGCTTCAATGATGCTACCCACCCCACTACACTTTTTTCATCAGTATATTCACACATCTACATTTTGCTCATAATAGTAATTTGGTTTGCAATTATAGAGAAAAATTCTCTGGCATTGTAATTTATTTATCAAATGTATGTAGCTGCCATCTCCCTCAAAGAGAAGTTTTCAGACAGTGAGGGAATGATAATATTTCTACCTCTTACTAAGCTTTACAAGGAATGGCTCCATGATTTTTTTTATCATTATATCATTATATATATATATGTCTTCCCAAGCATTGTTCAGGACCGAAAATTCCTCTTTCATTGGATGCAAACAGAAGTATTAGAGAAATTTAGTTCAGTGAAGGGGCAGCTGCAGAAGCAACATTGTAAAGAGGCACCCTAGCTTTAAATGAAGCCCCGAGAGCAATAAAAGAATGGGCATAGCAACCAAAATATACTGTAAGACTTTTACCAGACAGCTTTGCTATGCTAATGCCTGGCCTTGTTCAGTGCAATGTTATTAGGCCAATTATTAATTTTCTCTTTGGGGAAAGGAAACCTTAGGAGAGCTTGCATAAAATCCTCTGGCATTTCATATCTTGCATTGCTTATTATCATACAGTCCCAGAGGCTTGAATTAATCAGCTGCTGGATCAGAGTTAGGAAGATCTTTCTTTCTTTTTTTTTTGCCCTGCTAGACAAAAGAATGCATACGTGTGCACACACATTCACACAACCTTGTAAGTCTGAAGACTTGAGAAAAGGGCATCATTTGGGCATCTTTCCATCAGAAGCATCCTTAGCAGGTTATCCTCCCAAACCGCCCTCCCTGCATCACACAAAGTTCACTGGCTTAAAATCAACCGGTGTTGCTATTTTCCTGTTTTGCAGTTTGCAGCCTGCTTCTTGGAGCGCAACGAAGGTGCAGTGTGGAGGGAAGAATAAATTGGTGTTGAAGGACCTGGGCCAATCCACCACTCCTCCTCTAGCTGCTGAAGGGATATGCAGGCAGTCATGGGCTATGAAAACCAGCTGCAGAAGAACAGCAGACCCCGCTACAATGCCAGAATAAATTAATAACTCGTAAGCGGGCGCTCATACAAGGTCCATTGCAAACAAATGCCCATGCAGAAGTCAGGGCGAAATCAGACTTTAGAGCAGAATGTTCTCCTATACTGTGTCCTTCCTCTTTCTCTTCCCGTCCCAGCCAGACTCACCGTAAGCAGCCTGTTCACCCGGCAATAGTGTAACCCAATGCCTTACCATTGTTTCCCTGTCCCCAACATCTATATTTGACTCTGCAGCCACAATGTGTGCAGTGTGTATGTGTGTGTGTGTCTTTGTCCATGTATGCATGTGCAGGCATATGCTTTGGTATTCAGCACCTCATTCCCTAAATGCCCAGGATTGCTTACAAATAGCTTCCATGGGCAGAAAGGGAGCTGTGTATATGTGTGTGTGTGTGTGTGTGTGTGTGTGTGTGTGTGTGTGTGTTAGGAAGAAGAAAGAGAGGGAGAGCTGATGGGGCAAGAGCAAAACAGTCTATGGCTCATCATTTATTATTTAGCCTATTCATCTCCCCATGGAAGCTGGCTTTGTTGAAATGTGGATCTGCGCAAGTTGTGGCACGGAGAGGTAGCCACCCTCTCAAATTGCTGCTCATCAGCACATACCCCTGGACATAAAGGTTGCTCGCTAAAAGCTTCCACCTGCCTTCCTCTTTGAAACAGGAAGAGGGGATTGCTGTTGTATAAAGGCGCTTGCCCTCTGTGTAATGGGCAAGGGTTATTGAGGCTAATCTGGGCTGCAGAAAGAGGACAGGGGTCTTTATAACCTTTCATTAGGTTGGGGTGGGGTTGATTGTGCTATAATCTGAAGTGAATCGAGGTGCAAGAGTTTATCCCCTGGTACTTACTTGGAAAGGATCAAAGATCATTGTGCCCAATTCCTTGCCCAAAGGTAGGAGTGCCCATACCAGCTCTCACGTACATTGACCTGGGCTATCTGAAGCACAGCACTGGGGTCTGTTCTGTGTAAAAAAAAATCTATACAGAAAAGTCTGTTGCATATAGGCTGATTATCCAGCCTTGAAATTTTTGAGATCAATGTATTCATCTTGCTGAGGGGCCAGTTGACCCTAGAACATTTAGGATATTTGATATATCTTTATCAAGCTGCAGAAAACTTCTTGATGCTTCTTCAATATATATAGTGTAGTGTCTACTACTGCCTTTGTGTATGCTCAGTTCATGCCTTCTTCAATCTCCAGCAATTTTGCAGAAGGGTTTAAGAAGAATCCAAATAGGGATTAGGCATACGACTAGAATGATTAGCCTGATGACACAGATTTTTGAGTAGGATTACGCATTGTCCTAAAATGAGGTTTATTGAAACCTCATAACCAAATCCATACCGTATGTTATGATTTATAAATCAGAGGGCCACATCTTGCGAAGCCAAAATCAAAGAAATCAATATGGCATAGTGTGATATGGAAGTTAACAACTGATTTGGAAATAGGAGCAGCAAAGAGGAAGAAAAATAACAGAGCAAATAACTGACTGGTAGAGAATTTTACACTACTGCAAAACATGAGATCTACAGAATGCCTATTAAAAAAAGGGAAATAACATACAGGTAAGTCCTTGACTTACAACAGTTCATTTAGTGACCATTCTAAGTTTACAGCGGCACTGAAAAAAGTAATGACTGTTTTTCAGAGTTATGACCTTTGCAGCATCCCCATGATCATTTGATCCAAATTCAGATGCTTGGCAGATGTTTCATACTTAAGACCAAGGGTCTTCAAACTGGGCAAGTTTAAGACTTGTGGACTTCAACTCCCAGAATTCTTGAGCTAACATGACTGGAGGAGGAATTCTGGGAGTTGAAGTCCACAAGTCTTAAAGCTGTCAAGTTTGAAGGCCCCTGCTTAAGACCATTGCAGTATTCTGGGTCACATGATCAACTTCTGGAAAACCTTGTGACAAGCAAAGCCAATGGGGAAGCAGAGGTTCACTTAACAACTGCGTTACTAATTTAACAACTAGAGCGATTCACTTAACAAATTTCTCACTTAGCAACATAAATGTTGGGCTCAGTTGTGTTTGTAAGTCAAGGATTACCTGTCTTTACATTCCAAATAAATACACTATAAATTCAATTTCCTAAAATATGCCACAGCAGGTGGCAGTATCGAGCTGATCGTGGCAGATTTTTTTTAAAAACCCAACAACCCTAAGACATGGATGGGAAACCATAAGGAAAGCTGTGGATGGAAACTGAGACTAGGGAATAAACCATCTTCCATATTGCTAACAGCTGTGCAGCTGTGTCCATATATTTAATAGCAGTCAAGCTCACTTTTCCATTCTTCCTGAGTCTTGCATCATTCCACATATAGAAATGTATGCAGGATTTGGTTTAAAAAAGCCAAGATGGCAACCACAAAGATGTGATCAAAATTCTGGCTTTTATGTGCATCACATCTTGACTTTTTTGACCATTCTTTACAGACACCCCTATCAACTTTTAAAACTATTTTAAAAGAATATGTCTATGCTGCTTTATGGGGACTTAAGCATGATTGAGCACCTGAATAAGTGTTCCTGAATTAGTAACATTTCAAATAAATATTTTCCATACTGCGAGGTTTCTGGTGATGTTGCTCCAAATCAAAAACATATATGCCCTGAAGACTGATGCTCCTGTGGATCCGGCTTTCAAGCAGTTGTCTGTATCCTTGCGCCGGAGCTCTCCTAGCGGGAAAATTCAAACCCTCGGAAGAAAGGCATTTTGACAGCCTTTCAACGCTCCCAAAATACAAAATACATGGCCAAGGTCCCAAACTTCTGTTCGTTCTATTGGGGATCCTTCAATTTATTGTCAGTCTTCCCGGCCTGAAGCTGCCTGTTCTATTTGACAAGCTATTTCCAGGATTCTCAACCATCTCTTTTCAACTGGAGGGCATCAGGCTGGGAACAGCTGCCACAGTATAACACAGAACTTGCTGGCGGAAAGGAAAATTGTAAATCAAGGGAGAGAAATTTGCCTATGCAATATCACTAGTAGCAGCTCCTGATTTCTGAACTGTTTCCAGGAAGCAACAAAAGAGTTATGCCAGCTTACTTAAAAGAAATGTACCCTAAGGCTACAGTGATTTATAGGCTTGTTGCTGGTTGGATTTCATAGTGCTTTTATTACAAATGAAGAGAAATATTGCAATTAGTGTGCTGACTCAGTATGGTTAGAATAGACTCAGCCCTTAGCTGCAAATTAAATGGTAAAATTTAGGCCCATCCCATTCAGAGTGCAGAATGAACATTGGTCAGAATTACAGTGCCGGAAGAAAGCGCCAAATCATTCTATACAGTCAGTGGCTGGGTTCATTGATAATGCCAAGACATGTCTTATGATTCTGGTTTGTTAATCAGTCATGGCTGTATTCACACCCAATGCTAAATCTGAAACCATGATTTATAATAACATTTTTCAACCATGGCAACTTTCAGATGTATGGACTTCAATTCCCAGAATTCCCTAGTCAGTACTTATGGCAAAAAAAATATAGCTGGCTTGGGGATGTCCAATGCAAGTCCAGAAGCATTGAATTGCTTCCATGAATGAGCCTTGGGTGCCCTAAAGCAAACTATATTGTGTCAGGATGTGTCATTGATCTGGATTGCCTCTTTATGAACTTTTCCACAGGAGTGTATTTATGTGGAATTCCTAAGCAGACTAACTTGCTAGCAAGACCTAGTTAATTAAGCAGGGAATTTGCTTAATTTAAAAATAGACAGGCAGTGGGGCAGGGGTGGTGGGGTTAAGATTTTGGATTAGAAATAGAGAGACCCAGAGTCCAAGTCCATCCTCAGCCACAGAACTTAATTAGTTTGGGCCAAAAGCTTCTCCCAGTCCACCCTCACAGGGTTTATGAGGAAAATAGAATGTGCTAAAGTAAGATTCTTGCTTTAAGTTCCTGAATGAAAGATGAGGTATACTTCTAACCGATCAATAATGTATATGCTATTTTCACCACCATGCAAACAAAGGAATTAATTCAGGAATAATCCTTTGATAGAAAAGCTTGCATGATTAAATCTTCAGTGACTTTTGAAAATTGAAAATGCATCATTTGAAGAGCAATTCTGGCAGAGAGAACCATAGCAATAGCACGTTCTCTCTAGGAAATGCCATTTATATCTGTAATCCAGGAAAAGAAGGACTTGGTCATCTCCTCTGACCTTTGCTTTTGAGTCATTAATGTCCTGCATCCACACTACTCAGCCCTGCTTTTATTAGTGAATTAAGTGCAGGTCGTGGGTAATAATTCTAAGAAGCTTCCATTCCCACTCTAAACACTTAACTATCAAACTACAGTAGATGAAAGTAAATGATAAAACTATCAGCTTGGGACAGATCCAGAGAATCATTTACTAACAGGTTAAATTTAATGACCCAGCTCTTTTAGTGAATCAACCTCAAGTCATTATTTGAAAATGCATCAGGGGTATTTAACCATTAGCTACCAAAAGGTCTGATTTCCCTCCCTCCTTAACTTTATAATTGTTAAGGACTACAAAGCACATGCGATGGAACAACCTTCCTGAATGCTTTAATAATTTACATAAATTAAAGGAATATTGAAAAGAAAAGATAAAATCAAAGGTGGCTTTCATGCTGCCATCAAGGTTAATAGCCATTGATCTCCAGGACTTCTATGAATTGGTCCAACACTTTTCTGAAGCTAGCACAATGGCTTCTAGTACCAAATTCCAACGTTTAAGTATTTGTTGTGCAACAACAGCAACACAAATGTTTCTGCCCATCCTGTTTCTTTCAGGATTCAGTTTTATTGGCCATGCCAATAAAGGCAATGCCTGACAGCAGACATAGTGATATCATATATAGTTTTTCTTGTAGTCATAAGTTCAAAGAATGGTTTGCAACTTTGTTTTATACCCTAGCCTGGTGGGTGGGTGGGTAGTTTATTTATTTATTTATTTTATTTATTTGATTTGCCAATTGTTTACAAGATAATAAGTATAAGCGTATACATAGTTGTGAATACATGAAATGGGTACATATAAGAAAAATAAAAGAATAAGAGAAACAATAGGACAGGGACGGTAGGCACGTTGGTGCGCTTATGCACGCCCCCTACAGACCTCTTAGGAAGGGGGGTGAGGTCAATAGTAGACAGTCTAAGGTTAAAGTTTTTGGGGTTTGGGGAAGAGACTACAGAGTCGGGTAGAGTATTCCAGACGTTGACCACTCTGTTGCTGAAGTCGTATTTCCTGCAATCAAGTTTGGTGCGGTTTACTTTGAGTTTGTATCTATTGTGTGCTCTTGTGTTGTTATGGTTGAAGCTGAAGTATTCATTGACAGGTAGGACATTGCAATGTATGATTTTATATACCATGCTTAAGTCAGACCGAAGACGGCGTAATTCAAGGTTTTCTAGTTCTAGAATTTCAAGTCTGGTGGCATAAGGTATTCTACAACGAGTAGAAGAGTGGAGAACTCTCCTTGTGAAATATTTCTGGACTTTCTCAATTGTGCTAATATCAGATACGTAATGAGGGTTCCAGACTGATGAACTGTATTCGAGTATTGGTCTAGCAAATGTTTTGTATGCTCTGGTTAGTAGTGTGATATTACCAGAGAAAAAGCTACGTAGGATTAAGTTAACAACTCTTAATGCCTTTTTGGCTATGTAGTTGCAGTGGGCTCTAGCACTTAGATCATTAGAGATGAGTATTCCAAGGTCCTTTACAGAGCTTGGGTCATCAACAAGTTCTTGACTATTCAGCTTGTATTTTATTTTCTGATTTTTTTTTGCCAATATGTAAGACAGAGCATTTATTTGTTGAGATTTGAAGTTGCCATTTGTTTGACCATTCAGATACATAGTCGAGATCTTTTTGAAGGGTAGCAGTATTGTCTGTGGTATTGAACAGCTTTACATCATCAGCGAAAAGAACGCAATTGCTCTTAATATGATCGCAGAGGTCATTTATGTAGAGTATGAAGAGAGTTGGTCCTAGAACACTGCCCTGGGGGACACCACTATTGACAGGTACTGGATTTGATAGGACGCTCCCGATTTTGACCATTTGTTGTCTGTTTGACAGGAATGCTTCTATCCAGTTATTCAGTTGTCCAGAGATACCATAGGATTTTATTTTTAGGAGTAGTTTGTCGTGTACCACTGAATCAAAGGCTTTACAGAAGTCTATGTAGATTGCGTCTATTGCTTTGCCCTGGTCGAGTTGTGTCGTCCATATGTTTTTGCAGTGTAAGAGTTGCAGATTACAGGATAGTTTTTTTCTGAAACCAAATTGTTTATTGGAGAGTAGGTTGTTTGTCTCTAAGTGGAGGATAATGGATTGGTTAATAATTGATTCCATGACTTTACAGGTGACGCAGCATAAGGAGATTGGCCTGTAATTTTCAACTAGGCTTGGGTCTCCCTTTTTGAAGATGGGGATAACTGTGTCTTGTGACCATAGGTTAGGCAAGGAGCTGGTTCTGAAAGATTTTTCAAAGATTATGCTTAGAGGTTTGGCTATGGCAGTGGATAGCTTTCTTAAGAAGTAGGCACATATTCCATCCGGTCCAATAGATAGAGATGGTTTTAGATTGCGTAGTGATTTTTCAACATTGTCTTCTGTGAAATCGATATGTATTAGATCATTGTTGCTATCTGTGGTACGGCTAGGAAATACTGGGCATGATCCATTGCTGTTTACAAATACTGAGCGAAGAATGTGTTAAAGATGTTGGCTTTAATGGTGTCGTCGTTGCAGTCTTTACCATCAGGTCCTATCAAGGGAGGGATGGACCTTGAGTCTTTTAGTTTGTTGTTTACAAAATTGTAAAAAGCACGGGTGGAATTGGTGCTTAGAAGGTTTTCCTCTTGTTTAATGTGATAATTGGTGCATTCGGTCTTTATCTGGTGGCATAAATTTTTGTATCGGTTTTTGAAATTGGCAACGTGACCAGATTTGTTTTTCCGCCAGAGTGATCTCTTTTTGGATTGAAGTTTCCTTATTGATATGGGTAATCTGCTTTTTTGTTTTCTTTTGGGAGTTGTTGTTGGAACATATAGTTTGATGACTCTTTTGACTTCAAGTAAAAATATGTTGTAATGGTCTTCAACAGTATTGCATCCAGTGAATAGAGATTGCCAATCAAGGGATGAGAGATCGTTGTCTATAAGATCATAGTTGCCTTTTTTGAAGTTACAATTGGGGATTACATCATAGTGGTGATTTTTGTGTGGACGTATGTTGAGACAAAAGTCAATCATATTGTGGTCACTACTGGAAAAGGGTTCTTTAGTTTGTATTCCGTAAATTAAATTCAAACTATTGCAGAAGATGAGATCAAGGCAGTTGTTTAGTCTAGTGTTGTTGGTTACTAGTTGTTCCAGTCCCAGATTTGTAATAGCATTATAGAAGGTTGTGTGTATGATTTCAGTTGTACAGTCATTTAGGGTCCAGTCAATATGAGGTAGATTGAAATCACCAAGAAGGATAAAAGGGTATGGGCAGGATGCAGCCCATGTTAGTAATGTATTTAGCTTGTTTACATGTTCGATGTCATAATCAGGTGCTCTGTAACATAGTAAGAATCGAATTGTGATATTTAAGGATAGTTCACAGATGATGGTTTCAGGAAGGGCAAGCTCCTGGGTAACTTGGATATTTTTTAGATGTAAGGATTTTGGCGAGTGAGTTTATAGTATAAATGAATTTACGTTTGCTTGATTCATTTTTGCAAATGACCCTGCACAAGCGTGGGGCCACAGAGCCGTCTCTATTTTTGAGCTCTCGGTCGATGCGGGAAATGTCAAGTATTTCATCAGCGGAGATGGTTGATGCTTGATAATCTCTGATGATGTTTCGGACAGTTGTGATGTCATCATTGACATTGATGTCTTCTAGACCAAATAAGATGGCGTTTGGACGTTTCCGTTCACGCTCAACGGCTTCTTTGATGAGGATTGGGATGTCAATATTTGTCTGGGTTGTGTTTATTTGTGGATTGGGTTTTGGATTGGATTGTGGTTGTTGGGTAGAGATGTGGTTTGTATCTATTGGATGTTCAGGTTTTTGCGTTGTGTCTTTTTTTTCAAGGTTGGATATTCTTTCTTTTACGGCGTCCAGGGATGCTACTATGGTGTTGAGGGATGTTTTAATGGTTTCGATGGTAGGGGATGTTTCAATGGTTTCGATGGTATCAACTCTTACAGACAGATCCAGTTTGGGTCTGCATGATTTGCAGAAATATGGAAACTCATTGGATGATTCTAGGTATTGAATCATTTGCTCAGGTAATCCCTGAGTTCCAGAACGATTCAGTTAGGACTCTGCCATCCTTTCCTTTACAAAGGTGCCTTTTATATAATGTGAAATACAGTTTGCTCCTGCAATCCTCCTCCATACCGCCCTTGGAAGCATGTCCTGCCTCCCTTAAATGGGTAAACTAATGAAAAGTTAAGGCAAAGTATTTTCTATAATGAAATATTGAGTTCTTTAGCAATAAAGAAGAACCCCATGTTAACCATAAACCCTGGTTTTTATAGGGAGATACATTTCTAGCCTAGAAGATTATGTAATGCTATCATTCTTGTTACACATGATTGGTTTAATTTCATATGCCAGGTTTTCCAAAGGAACAAAATAAAACAAAATGACAATTAATTTGCTTACCTGCTGTCATTTTTTTTCTTTTTTACTCTCTCTTTTAAGATGGTGTAAGATGTTTTAGAATGATCCATTTTGGAACATATTGTGGAATCTAACTTCTTAAGAATGTCAGTACACCAAAATACCAAATTTAAGCAAACTTGTGATGTCACACATTTATTGTAACATGTTTTAAGCAAACTTGTGATGTCACACATTTATTGTAACATGTTTAGCTTTTGTTACGACACACAATCCTTTCTTCTTATTGTGAAAGCTGAAGTTAAAACTAATATATGTCCTCCTGGAACTTTTATTTATGTTTTGACTCTCCCTTTTTAAGAAATAAAAAGAAAGGAAAGGAAGAGGAAAAAGGAAAGAAGGAAAGAAGAAGGAAGGAAAGAAGGAAGGAAATAAATTATTAAAGCATTTCACATAGAGCATGAAAAGGATCCATGGAGGCAGCACATTTTAGTTAAAATGAATAAGTATAAAAAGGACCTGAATGATTAGGAAGCAAACAAAAATGAGTGTCAATAAGCACATGGCAACAATAGCTTTGTTGGTGAGGAACTCTTAAGTGGTCCTATCTGAGTAAAATCTTCCTAGCCAGAGGTTAATGGCCTGCCTGATTCAAAGAAAATGTTTTCAGACTACCAGGCTCCTTGGCCATGGAGTTATCTTGTGAGCCAGCAGTAATGCAACTCAGCTATTCACCTAAGCACCAACAGTGTCCTAAGGTAAAGTAATTCTTTCTCTGCCTGCCCAAACCTGTCCTATAAACAACTAAGTTTCCACAGAGAAAACAGTATTACAGATTTATCCTTAATGCTACAGGAATATCTTAAGCTGAAACAATAATCCTCCAAGAGCTCATTGCTCTAGAGAAATCTATTCTTTCTCTAACAGGCAAAGACTTAAAGGGATGAGTAGTACAGCAGTGATAGCTGGCACCGGATTACTACTTAGCATAGTTATTGAAATTGACTAGGTAAACACATACAGTGACAAATTTTCTCCCCTTCATTTATGGCGGAATTGGCTCTCTCTTTACCATACGCAGATGAGTCATTTCCCTAATGCACCCAAGATAGAGGGACAATCAGCTCACATTTGGCCAGAAAAACCCAAGATAACAGTTTGTGCCACTACTTGCATGTACACCGAGTTACTGCATTTTCTCCAGAAATATATAGCCAATTCCCTGGCAAGGAGGTATTGGAAGCTTCAGTTGGCAGAGAATACAACTGTCTGTATACATGTAGAAAAGAGGGAGTAAACACCTGGTCACAATAACACAATGTTTCCTTCCCAATTGCAAAGATTGCTATTGTTCATTACTTTTAAAACTGTACATCAACTTGGAGCAGGATCAAAGCTTGGCTGTTTAGATCACTTACAGAAACCTTCTTTTCTGATTAGATGGTACAAAAACCAAGGACCTTCCTGAAGGGATCCATTGCTGCAAAACCATCTGCCATAGAAAGTTCACTGTATTCACTGTTATATTTTGGAAACATTTTAAAAATAGCTCTTTCAGACAGAACTACCTTAGGTTTGTAAAATTCTATCTTTATAGGTTATGTTTCTTAGACTAGCTCAATACCTGTGCTTCACTATGAAACTATGTGGTTGGCTTAGTTTTTGGGGAGGAAAATAAGAGGGGGGGAAATGTGCCTCTGCCTACCAGCATCCCTCGGTATTCATCTGGCTAGCATCCTGTCAGTGTGTTGAGAGAGTTGAGGGCTGTTTGGAAACTGAAACGATATTTTATGTGTGAGCAAGGAGAGAGCAAGGAACCTGGCTGTCGCTTAGCTCAACTGTTGCCGCTTAGTGCTGTGAAAGTCAAGCTGAAACTGAAACTTCTCTGCTTGTGTTTTGCACTTGGAAAAGATTTCTTTTCAGGTGAGAAGGGGGAGTAGAACTCCTTAACATCAGAGTGTGTTAATAATAATAACATACAAAATACTAATGTTCTGATGGTCATTTTGAAAAATCCTTTCTTAGTGAGCACCTAGAAGCCAAGAGGAACATATGTGCCAAATTTCAAGTTTGTAGGCTTTGCAGTTCTGGAGATTTTGTGATGATGAATGGTATTTCACTTTTATATATATATAAGATAAAGGGATTTAATCAATTCCTTTCACAAATTTCTTCCCTTTATGCAACATGTTGAACAAGCAGTATAATAATAATAATAACCCCTCTCCCCCACCAAAACTGTGATTTAAAATCATGCCATTTGAAATTAGGTAGCAAAATAGCTGAAATTCTCCAGGAATGATTTTGGGCCAGTTTGAGGAAGAAGCTGCTTTAGCTGAAATGATTTGCCTCCCACACTGATTTCCAATCTTGTTTTTGAGAATTTTTTTTATTTTGCTGCCAAATTCAATGGCAACATTGTTGAGAGCTAGAGAGCTACATAGAAATGCTAGGTTAATCACTTTGGTCTATAACAGATCAAAGATTGACTCTCCCTGATTTAAATTATGAAATATTTCAAATTGTAGGGTAGGGGATGTTTTTAGCCTAGGATTTAATATTTTTGAATGCAATATTACTTCCTGAAACATGAAAACAGATGGTGAATATTTTGGTTTTGCATTTACTAGCTGTTTCAGGCTGCCTTCTCAGTAGAGCCTTACAAGTTCTGTATAGGATAAGTATGTGTCAATCCCCAAGAGACCAAAATATGTTTCAACTCTCATTTTTCAGCAATGCTATCTCAAACTGGAAATTTGACTTAACTCTTAGTACCAGTTCTCTATAATAGTCTATCTTGGGAATGCATCAAGACTTTTTATGTCTAAGGCATAACAACATAAGTGGCATCCCACTGTTTAATGGAAATTTATAACAATTGATTAAATAAATAACAGCTTGCTGCAATATAATACTGTTAAGACCAAAGTCTGCAACCTTTGACTCACTCCAGTAACAGTTTGATCTTCCTGGTCCTTTGTATGTAGATCCAGTTTCTAATTAGGAATGGCATGATTTGAGATGCCAAGGATTCTGATAACGCTTCCTGATCAAAAGGCAACCTGTCCCAAGTTTCTTCCCATCAATTAACACTGGGTCAAGGGAAGCCAGTCAATCAATAATCAGGATTGTAGAAACAAAAAGACTAATGTTTTTGTACATAACCTTCCAGTGGAACCTTCTATAGAAAATGATGCTTCTTGAAAATTATTTTTAAAATATTATCTTCTATTTTTCATTTAAGCTATTTAAGTTCAAACATTTAAGTTATTTAAAATTCTGCTTTTAAACAGCATCTACCCTATACTTCAAGATTTTTTGGGGCATAGATTTCAAGATCAACCAGAGTCTTTTCACAATAGTTTATGAAAAACAGTTAATTTACTTCCTACTTGTTAATTAAGCGTGATGATCTTGACAAGCTTGCATACTGGGCCCTGTCTAACAAAATGAAATTTGATGGTGAGAAAAGTAAAGTACTACATTTAAGCAAGCAAAAACAAATGCACAGGTATAGAATAGGTGGTACCTGGCTCAATAGTAGTAACTGCAAGAGGGATCTTCGAATCCCAGTGGACAATCACTTAAATATGAGACAACAGTGTGCTGCAGCTGGCAAAAAAGCTAACATGGTCCTAGGCTGCATTAACAGAGGGATAGAATCAAAACCATATGAAGTGTTAACACTTTATTATGCCTTAGTAAGACCACACTTGGAATATTGCATCCAGTTTTGATCACCATGACATAAGAGATGTTGGGACTCTAGAAAAAGGGGACAGAAGAGCAACAAAGATGATTGGAGGTGTGTATAGAAGCTAACACTTATAAAGAATGGTTGTGTATGTCTAGTTTCATGAAAAGAAAAGGACTAAGAGTGACATGAAAGCAGTGTTCAAATATTTAAGGGGCTGCCACAAGGAAGTGGGGGTCAATCTATTCTCCAAAGCACCTGAAGGCAGGACAAAAAACAATGGGTGGAAACTAATCAAGGAGAGAAGCAACCTAGAACTAAGGAGAATTTTCTTGATAACTAGGAGTAGTTGTAATTAATTAGTAATAATTAGTAGATAACTAATCAGTAGAATGACTTGCCTCCAGAAATGGTGGGTGCTCCAACACTGGAGGTTTTAAAAAATAGATTGGACACCATTTGTCTGAAATAGTATAGAGTTTCCTGCTTGAGCAGGGGGTTGGACTAGTAGACCTCTGAGGTCCCTTCCAACTCTGTTATTCTGAGAGGATTTCATTAGCAATTGAATCTAGCAAGAAGCAACACTATATCAATATTGCTTATATTGTTAAATATGTTGCATAATGAATGTCAGCATCCAGTACATCTTTTTAATAATATATATTAGTTAGTGCAGGGGTGTCAAACTCGTGTTGTCATGGCGTTGTCATGGCGACGTCACATGACATATCGGGCAGTGGTGGGATTCAATTTTTTTTTACTACTGGTTCTGTGGGCGTGGCTTGGGGAGCCTGGCAGGGGAAGGATCCTGTAAAACCTCCAGTCAGAGCTGGTATTTGCTGGTTCTCTGAACTACTCAAAATTTCCACTACCGGTTCTCTAGAACTGGTCAGAACCTGCTGAATGCCACCTCTGGTATCGGGACTTTTTTCCCCTTTGCTAAACTGGGTGGGAGCAGGACCAGCACATGATGCATCTGGCCCGCAGGCTGAAAGTTTAACACCCACTCTCATGGATTGTAGGCTTGGATTGTCATTTGAAAATAGGAGAGTTTTTCTAGTAATTGTCTCAGAGATAAGAATTGAAATGCTTGTAGAATTAGAGTTCTAGAATTCTGTCAGCTATTTACACTAATTTGCCATGAGGCTGTTTGATTTAAGTAGTATAACAATGCCACCTAGTCTAAATCTCTGCATTGCACATGAACTATAGCATAGCCAAGCAATCCAGAAATCAGTGGGTACTATATACACTGTGCCATAACCCATAATATTCTTATAATATGATCACATTAGTAGGTAATTCAGGGACATATAGATCCAATACATCTAGAAGGGCATAAGTCTGGGGAAGACATATTCTAGATCTTAAACTGGAGATGAATAAGCTGAAATAGGACCACTATATTTTAATGACAAATTTCAAGAAAGATTTCAATTTTAAATAGTTTTTTTTAAAGCTGAATAAGTTTTCTTTTCGGTTGAGACCATAAAAAATCCTAACCTATTTTTTTAAAAGTCCACTCTAAAAGTCTTGTCATGCCACCTTTGGTCACATCATAATATCATTGTCCAATAGATCATAATTTTAACTGCTCCTTCCAAAATATGTGGGAATTTTGATCACCAAATAATTGTCCATCCCTAGTTAAGCCATATTTATCTTCATAGTTTACAAAATCCAAATACATGGCAACATGTCACTAACAGAGAAACAACAGATGTGTGGTATCTGAAGTTTCTATGGAAAGGAGATTTTCTATTTGACCTTGGACATAATAAGATTGAATTTAAAAGGTATGACCCCTAACTATATGAAGTAGAACTCAGAAAGTCTGCAAAAGAGGCTCTTAATCTCTTATAATGTGTTAATGTGTCATTTGCTTTGAAATCCTGAGCTTTAAGAGGACTGTTAAGAGAGCAAATGGCTCCTATCATTGTCACCTAGGACAGACACCCAGGGAAACCTGAACAGGGCACAACTGTGGAAGCTTCAAGGCAACACAGCCTGCTGGAAATGAGAAACCTCACTTCAGCTATGAAAATTTCATCAGCTGGCGCTAGGGAAGCAAGAATCTGGAAGTGCAGAGCAGATGGACAGCCTGGATTCTTGGAGTCATTGTCTTTCTGTTTGTTATCTGACTCCAGCACAGAGGGAGGATTCAGAGAATTTATGGAGGGCAAAGTATTGAGGGCCTTTCTTGAAATATCTTCGGCTGATGTATGATCCAGTGCAGCACTGGCTTTCCAGCAAGAGTATTCATTTCCTAGTGGTTCTTCCATTGCACAATTCCAAGGCCATACAAATAGGATCCTGTTGACAAGATTTTTTTTTCTTTCCATTGTACATACACCACAACTTGCTACTGGGTTTTGAATCTTCAGGAACATACATTGAAAGAAAGTGAACTTTATGTGCTATCCAAATGACTTTATGATTCTCTTACTTTTGTGTTACAATTTAGACCATCATTCCCATACTAATATATATATATATATATATATATATATATATATATATATATATATATATATATATATATATATATATATATATATATATATATATATATATGTTCGGTTATTTTCCCACGTCATTGTAGTTGTTCTTTTAAAGTTGTAGCAACGTTTCAGCAGAATCTCATCTGCCATCATCAGGCTTCTGTATAGTGTTAGTCTGTGAGTCAGACTTTTACAGTGGTTTCAGATTTAAATTTGGGGCAGCCTATTGCTGTGCCAGAATGGTTTTTTCTTCATCCTGATTGGTTGGGAGTCTTGGTCTGTGTTTATTGGTCTCGGAGTTTGCTGTGTTCTGCTTGATGGGTGTCTCTGATATCTTCTGTCTGTTTTTTGGCTTTTTTGTCCTGCCCTACATAAGAGGTACTACAGACAAAATTAGTAAGGTACTACACAGACATCACATCAAGACTGCCTTCAAAACAGACAGAAAAATAGCAGCCATCCTTAGCAACCCCAAAGATAAAATTGACCTGGAAAACCAAGGCATATACGAAGTCCCCTGTGCATCATGCCCAGCCACATACATTGGACAGACCAATAGAAGAATAAGTACCCGCCTGGATGAACACAAAAATGCAGTCAAAAAGCTGGAACACACTTCCTCACCAGTCCAACACATGGAAGCCACAGGTCATAGCATCAACTTCAATGGCACCAAAACCCTGGCCACTATGGAAAACCCTAGCCACAGAGTCATCAGAGAAGCCATAGAGATTGAAAAAAGACCAGAAAGCATGAATAGAAGAGATGATTCCACCAGGCTGTCAATCATTTGGAAGCCTGCACTCACAAACAAAAAAATCTCCACACCACAAGCCAGGCAAACACCTGGGCACAAACAGATCCCCCTGATACCTCCAGCTCAAACACACCCCAACCAGGCACCCAGATGAAACCCAGCTTCCTAACTAATGATAGCCGTCCATTTACCCAAGCCAAGCTGCACTAAAGGCCTCCAATAAAGTAACACAATGCTGCCAGCCAATCAAGATACAAAAAGAGCCAAAAAACAGACAGAAGATATTAGAGACACCAATCAAGCAGAACACAGCAAACTCCGAGACCAATAAACACAGACCAAGACTCCCAACCAATCAGGATGAAGAAAAAACCATTCTGGCACAGCAATAGGCTGCCCCAAATTTAAATCTGAAACCACTGTAAAAGTCTGACTCACAGACTAACACTATACAGAAGCCTGATGATGGCAGATGAGATTCTGCTGAAACGTTGCTACAACTTTAAAAGAACAACTACAATGACGTGGGAAAATACCCGAACAAAGCCGAATGCCATACATGTAAGTACCCGCGAAAACTTAAGAAAACACACACACACACACACACACACACACACACACATATATATATATATATATATATATATATATATATATATATATATATATATATATATATATATATATATATGGATCTTTGGTTATTCGGGTTTTCTCCGCGTAAGATTCAAAGTATCTAGGCAACGTTTCGGCGAGGTCCCACTCGCCATCTTCAGGCTGGTGCTTTCGGCTTAGTGCCAGTGCAAGCAGTGTGTGACCGGAGCTGCCATCTCTCTATATATACAAGTGGTGGGGATAGTGTGCTGGGCTGGTTGGCTGTGCTGCAGCCTCTTGATTGGTTGATGGAGTTGATGTTGGTATAATGGGCTGTGTAATGGCCTTTTGTTGTAGAGATATCCTGGATCTTGTGCTGTCATCTCCTAGGTCGTTAGCCTCTTGTGTTTTAACGGCTTGGGTAATGGGTTGTGTGATGGGCTTGTGAGTTCTTTTGTTGTGGTATCCTGGGTCTTGCGTTGTAATCTCCTGGGTCGTTTGTGTTTTGATCTCTTTTCGATTAGCCTCCTGTGTAGTAACAGCTTGGGTAATGGGTTGTGTGATGACCTTGTGAGATTTATTGCTGTGGTATCCTTGGTCTTGTGCTGTGATATCCTGGGTCATTTGCTGTGTTGTGACTTCTTGAGTTCTTGAGGTGTAATTTCTTGAGTTTTCTGATGTGATGTCCTGAGCGGGTGGCTGTGATGTAGCATTTTGGGTTTTTAATATGGCTTTGAGTTTGGGGTCTGGGTCTGTGTTCGTTTGGCTTCGAGTTCGTGGTCGTGCCACATCTTCATGGTGGAGGTCAGTTCGCTTCATGTATGGTTCAGAGGAGTTTGAAGTGGGTAGTGATGCAGCTGCAGTGCGGCTTCTGGTCTGTGGTCGTGTCTCATCTTCTGTGTGGGTGTGAGTTTGAGTTTTACGTGGAAGTGTGGTGGTGGCATCTTGTGTGGCCCTCATGGGTGTGGGTCTGGTGTCATTTATCATGTTGGGTACTCGTCTGTTCATGAGGGCGGGTTTCCAAATGGCTGGTAAGCGGGAGGTGTCATCTCTTTTATTCATGCTGTGTGGGTGTTTTTCTATCTCTATGGCTTCTCTGATTATTCTGCTGCTGTGGTGTTCAGTTTTGGCGATAGTTCTGGTATTTTTAAAGTCAATCTCATGTCCTGTGGCTTTGAGGTGTTGGACCAGGGAAGAGGTTGGTTCTTCTTTTTGATTGAGTTCTTATGTTCTTCAACGCGTGCACTTATTCTTCTGTTAGTTTGTCCAATGTATGTGGTGAGGCAGGCAGTGCAGGGGATTTCATATACTCCTTGGTTTTCTAACTCGATTTTGTCTTTAGGGTTTCTTAGGATGGTGGATATTTTTCTGTTTGTGCAGAATGCTGTTTTAATGTTGTGTTTTTGGAGGATCTTGCTGATTTTGTCTGTAGTGCCTTTTATATATGGGAGGAGGGCTTTGCCGTTCTCTTGTTCTCTGTCTTGGATTTTGGTTGGGGTTTCTTTTTGGATTAGGTGGGTGATCTTCTTTCATTGAAATCCATTGGCTGTTAGTACGTTGGTGAGAGTGTTTAGTTCGGTTTTTAGGTGTTGTTCATCAGCTAAGCATTTTGTTCTGGAGATGAGTGTCTCAGCTACGGAATTGATCTGTGCTGGGTGGTGGTGTGAGAGTGCGTGTAGATAGCGGTTAGTATGTGCTTTCTTTGGTAGATGGTGTGTCCTAGGGAGCCATTGGGTTTTTGTATACCAAGACATCTAGGAAGGGAAGTTGATTGTTAGCTTCTGTTTCCATGGTGAATTGTATTTTGGGGTGTAGGCTGTTGAGGTGTGTGAGGAAGTTGTTCAGTTTTTCTTTCCCGTGTGGCCAGATTATGAAGGTGTCATCTACGTATCTGAGCCAGAGTTTGGGTTTGTGATCATATTTTTCTAGAGCTTGTGTTTCAAAGTGTTCCATGTAGAGGTTTGCGATGACAGGTGAGAGGGTGATCCCATGGGTGCTCCTTCTATTTGTTTGTATTTTTGTCCATTGTAGGTGAAGTATGTATTGGATAGACAGTGGTTGGTCAGATCTAGGATGTGCTTGGGGGTTGTATTTGTTTTGGATGGCTGTCAAGGCTTCTTTTATTGGCACTTGGGTGAAGAGGGATATGACATCGAAGCTAACTAGTAGGTCGCTGGGTTGTAAGTTTTGTTTCTTTATGATCTCGATGAACTGGAATGAGTTTCTTACATGTGAGTTGATGGATTCTGCATAGGGCTGTAGTTGTTTGGCGAGAAATTTGGCTAGGTTTTGTAGAGGTGAGCCTATGGAGCTGACTATTGGTCTAAGTGGAGTTCCTTCTTTGTGTATCTTGGGGAGACCATAAAGCTTAGGGCATCTGGATGATTTCTCTCTGGGTATGATTCTTTGCTGGATTTCTTCACTGATGGGGAGGCTTTTATTTTGGATCTGGTGGTTTTTTTCTAGGTAGGTGGTGGGGTCTGTCTTTAGGGGTTTGTATGTGGGGTCTAGGAGTAGGTTGGTTAACTTGGTTTGGTAGTCAGATGTGTTCATAACCACTGTCGCGTTGCCCTTGTCTGCTGGTAGGATTATTATGCTGGTGTCTTCTTTCAGATTACGTAGTGCAGTTTGTTCTTCTTTGGATAAGTTGCTTTTGGGTGGTTTGCTAGTGCAGAGGATGTTGGTGATTTCGAGTCTGATTCTATTAGCCTCATCAGGGTTGGTTTTGGTCAGGCTGGTTTCAACTCCGCATATGATGGTTTCTGTGGGGATGTGTTTGGGAGCAACAGCAAAGTTGAATCCTTTTGAAAGGACCTTGGTTTCGGCTTCGGTGAGGATCTTGTCTGAGATGTTGTGCACTGTTTGTTTCATGTGTGGCTGTGAGGGGGGAGTTGTTTTCTGGCATTGTTGTAGTTTTCTGAGTTTGTTGGTGTGTGTGTCTGTCTTGAGGGTGGTCTGTGTTTCGGCTCTCCAGACAGCGAGTTGTTTGGATTTGTCCCAAAGTAAGGGGTGAATCTTGTTGCTGAGTCTGAGGTGAAGTGTAAGAAGATCTTTGTTGATTTGGTCTAGGAGAAATCTTTTTGTGTGAAGTTCATTTCTAATTAGGGCCAATTCTGTTCTTTTTAGGATGCGTTTGGTGGCTGCTGTGTTGGTGTGGAATTTCAATTGGAAGCTTGTGGGAATTAAATTTTGATCTCGGCAGTTGCATAGGAATGCGAGGTCACATAAAATGGAAGCTCTTTGGACTTCAAGTTTTTCATAAGTCCTGGTCAGATGGTGGGTTTCCTCCCGTAGAGGTGCAATATTTGTTTTCTGAGGTTCTCGGGTATTTGTATGTGGATCTTTGGTTATTGGTTTTCTCCCGTAAGATTCAAAGTATCTAGGCAACGTTTGGCGAGGTCCCACTCGCCATCTTCAGGCTGGTGCTTTCGGCTTAGTGCCAGTGCAAGCAGTGTGTGACCGGAGCTGCCATCTCTATATATACAAGTGGTGGGGGATAGTGTGCTGGGCTGGTTGGCTGTGCTGCAGCCTCTTGATTGGTTGATGGAGTTGATGTTGGTATAATGGGCTGTGTAATGGCCTTTTGTTGTAGAGATATCCTGGATCTTGTGCTGTCATCTCCTGGGTCGTTAGCCTCTTGTGTTTTAACAGCTTGGGTAATGGGTTGTGTGATGGGCTTGTGAGTTCTTTTGTTGTGGTATCCTGGGTCTTGCGTTGTAATCTCCTGGGTCGTTTGTGTTTTGATCTCTTTTCGATTAGCCTCCTGTGTAGTAACAGCTTGGGTAATGGGTTGTGTGATGACCTTGTGAGATTTATTGCTGTGGTATCCTTGGTCTTGTGCTGTGATATCCTGGGTCATTTGCTGTGTTGTGACTTCTTGAGTTCTTGAGGTGTAATTTCTTGAGTTTTCTGATGTGATGTCCTGAGCGGGTGGCTGTGATGTAGCATTTGGGTTTTAATATGGCTTTGAGTTTGGGGTCTGGGTCTGTGTTCGTTTGGCTTCGAGTTCGTGGTCGTGCCACATCTTCATGGTGGAGGTCAGTTCGCTTCATGTATGGTTCAGAGGAGTTTGAAGTGGGTAGTGATGCAGCTGCAGTGCGGCTTCTGGTCTGTGGTCGTGTCTCATCTTCTGTGTGGGTGTGAGTTTGAGTTTTACGTGGAAGTGTGGTGGTGGCATCTTGTGTGGCCCTCATGGGTGTGGGTCTGGTGTCATTTATCATGTTGGGTACTCGTCTGTTCATGAGGCGGGTTTCCAAATGGCTGGTAAGCGGGAGGTGTCATCTCTTTTATTCATGCTGTGTGGGCATTTTTCTATCTCTATGGCTTCTCTGATTATTCTGCTGCTGTGGTGTTCAGTTTTGGCGATAGTTCTGGTATTTTTAAAGTCAATCTCATGTCCTGTGGCTTTGAGGTGTTGGACCAGGGAAGAGGTTGGTTCTATCTACACGCACTCTCACACCACCACCCAGCACATATCAATTCCGTAGCTGAGACACTCATCTCCAGAACAAAATGCTTAGCTGATGAACAACACCTAAAAACCGAACTAAACACTCTCACCAACGTACTAACAGCCAATGGATTTCAATGAAAGAAGATCACCCACCTAATCCAAAAAGAAACCCCAACCAAAATCCAAGACAGAGAACAAGAGAACGGCAAAGCCCTCCTCCCATATATAAAAGGCACTACAGACAAAATCAGCAAGATCCTCCAAAAACACAACATTAAAACAGCATTCTGCACAAACAGAAAAATATCCACCATCCTAAGAAACCCTAAAGACAAAATCGAGTTAGAAAACCAAGGAGTATATGAAATCCCTGCACTGCCTGCCTCACCACATACATTGGACAAACTAACAGAAGAATAAGTGCACGCGTTGAAGAACATAAGAACTCAATCAAAAAAGAAGAACCAACCTCTTCCCTGGTCCAACACCTCAAAGCCACAGGACATGAGATTGACTTTAAAAATACCAGAACTATCGCCAAAACTGAACACCACAGCAGCAGAATAATCAGAGAAGCCATAGAGATAGAAAAACACCCACACAGCATGAATAAAAGAGATGACACCTCCCGCTTACCAGCCATTTGGAAACCCGCCCTCATGAACAGACGAGTACCCAACATGATAAATGACACCAGACCCACACCCATGAGGGCCACACAAGATGCCACCACCACACTTCCACGTAAAACTCAAACTCACACCCACACAGAAGATGAGACACGACCACAGACCAGAAGCCGCACTGCAGCTGCATCACTACCCACTTCAAACTCCTCTGAACCATACATGAAGCGAACTGACCTCCACCATGAAGATGTGGCACGACCACGAACTCAAGCCAAACGAACACAGACCCAGACCCCAAACTCAAAGCCATATTAAAAACCCAAAATGCTACATCACAGCCACCCGCTCAGGACATCACATCAGAAAACTCAAGAAATTACACCTCAAGAACTCAAGAAGTCACAACACAGCAAATGACCCAGGATATCACAGCACAAGACCAAGGATACCACAGCAATAAATCTCACAAGGTCATCACACAACCCATTACCCAAGCTGTTACTACACAGGAGGCTAATCGAAAAGAGATCAAAACACAAACGACCCAGGAGATTACAACGCAAGACCCAGGATACCACAACAAAAGAACTCACAAGCCCATCACACAACCCATTACCCAAGCCGTTAAAACACAAGAGGCTAACGACCCAGGAGATGACAGCACAAGATCCAGGATATCTCTACAACAAAAGGCCATTACACAGCCCATTATACCAACATCAACTCCATCAACCAATCAAGAGGCTGCAGCACAGCCAACCAGCCCAGCACACTATCCCCCACCACTTGTATATATAGAGAGATGGCAGCTCCGGTCACACACTGCTTGCACTGGCACTAAGCCGAAAGCACCAGCCTGAAGATGGCGAGTGGGACCTCGCCGAAACGTTGCCTAGATACTTTGAATCTTACGCGGAGAAAACCCGAATAACCAAAGATCCACATACAAATACCCGCTGAGAACCTCAGAAAACAAATATATATATATATATATATATATATATATATATATATATATATATATATATATATATATATATATATATATATATATATATATATATATATATATATATATATATAATCACACATAGAGTATTATTTTAATTTTCTACTTTAATTTTAATTAATGTTGTAGGAAGTTAGCACCCACCTCTCTCCTAGAAGAATAAAATATTTTGAGGAATATTAAACAAGGCAGGATAAAATATTTCCTCTAAAAGAGAAATATCTTAAGGGAGACAAAAACTAAGAGCCCCAGCTTCCTCCCACCCCACCCAGCAGATATTTTGTGCCCATTGAGAATGATTGGGCCAACCTATCTACAAAACAAAAAACTTTCAGCTCCAAGGTGAAGGGATTAAGACATGACCCTTCAGGACATAATAGGATTAACCCACTACCATCTAGCAGCAGAGCTCAACACATGGCACAATCTCCTAAGGACATTGCATCACCCTCCAAACTTCAACCAAATTTAGCTCAGACAGCCTACAGAGCCAGCTAAGACTCCCCCACAATAGAATACATGTTCTTGCACAGGAACAGGAAGTTTAAGTGCAAAGCCCAAGAAAAGGTATAAAAGCCACCCACTCTCAACTCCATGTGGTCAGCTGCCCAGAATCACATGTGCTTGGTGGTTCTGCTTCATCAATAAATGGACCCACTTTCCAATCAGCCTCCACCCTCCATTTTGTCTCCAGTGCTTTTCTCCCGGCTTGGAACTGAACCAGATGGACAGTTTTTCCAACAATGTGTTACAAATATAGTTGCACTGGTGACGCTTAAAAAGCCAGTGGCTGTTTAAATGTCAGCTGTTAGATCTGAGGTGGATCGGGTCGAAGGAGACGCGAGACCATTCTAGTGAGTTCAGCTCTTTATTTAGAATAGGAATAGTCTGGAGAATACAAGCCGCGGCAGCCCTTCATATAGGGCTGGCTCGCGGCTCGGCGGCCAATGGCAGCGCTTTGAATCTCCGCGATCGGCACAGCCAATCGCGGTAGATTCTTAGCGCTCCAATCACGGCCGGAGTTTCACCAATCAGGTCGCTGTCCGTCTGGACCAATCAGTTGCGAGGGTTTGGAGTATGCTAATACAGCACACCCCTCCCCTCTTGGTTTCGTCTGTCGGTGCGTCGTGGACGTAGTCGCGCAGGTAGGCGGGGCTTCGTACCTGTCTAGTTGACCTGCGCAGATCAGTTCTCGTTTGGTTGTTGACCGGTTCAGAGGCCTTCTCTGTCGCTCTGGTTCCCAGGGATGGAACCGCCTGGAAGGTCGGGCTGGGCCTTTCTTGGTAGCTCCCTCCCGGTCTATCCGGGCTGGTTGAGCTGCCGTCTCTGCTGTTTTCGCTGGATCTTTCCGGGCTGGTTGTACTGGCCTGGCTGCTCATTCCCGGTGATGATTCTGGGGTTTCCTGTTCGGTTGGTCCCGCTTTACTGGTGAGTAGGACCGGTTTATTTGTGAGTTATTTGTTCCGGGTGGGGGTTGTTCAGATTGCGCTGGGGGTTCCCTCTTTCTTTAACGCTTTCCGTTCCCCCCCCCTTTCTAGTTTCTTGTTCAGGTGTATGGTTGTTAGCTATTCTGGACCTTAGTTGGTTAATGTGCCGTTTCCAGTGTTTCCCGTCGCTTGTTTCTAGCCGGTATGATACGGGGCCGGTTATTTGGGTGATCGTTGCTGGTATCCAGAGTGGTTCCCCCGACAGGTTTTTTGCGTATACGGCATCCCCTATGTTGAATTTTCTGTGCTTGCTGGAGGAACCCGGGGATTTGTCAGGGGTGTATGTGGGGTGCATTCTATCTAGTGTTGATCGTAGTTTTCTGCCCATCATTAGTTCTGCCGGGCTTCTATTTGTGGTTGCGCTCGGTGTAATATGTTGGATGAGGAGCATTTTATTAATTTTATCCTGTATGTTGGTTGTTTCTATTTTCTGTATGGCTTTTTTTGTGTATTGGACCATGCGTTCCGCTCGTCCGTTCGCCGCCGGGTTTGCCGGCGTGGTTAATGCATGGCGTATGCCCTGGCCTGCCAGAAATTGTTCAAACGCTAGTGCGGTGAACTGGGGCCCGTTGTCAGACACTATTGTATCTGGCAGGCCGTGTGTGGCAAAGAGTTTTCCCAGTTTCCTTATTACCGCCTCCGTTGTGGTTGATTTCATGGTGCTTACCTCCAGCCAGTTGGAGTAATCATCTACTGTGATGAGGTACATGTGCCCCTTGGTCGGCCCCACAAAGTCTATGTGAATCTGAGACCACGGTCCTCTTGGTGTTTCCCATTCATGTATTGGGGCGGCGGGAGGACTGGGTCTGGATTCTTGGCATTGTCTGCATTTGGCTACCCAGGTTTCGATTTGTTTGTCCATGCCTGGCCACCACGCATAGCTTCTGGCCAGGCTTTTCATCTTAACCATCCCTGGGTGCCCCTCATGCAGCATTCCCAATACCCTTTCTTGTAACGTTTCTGGGATTACCACTCTGTCCCCCCAAAGTATACAGCCCTTCTCGGTAAAAAGTTCAGTTTGTCTATTTCTGAAGGGTCTGAATAGTTCGTCCCTGTCCCCTTCTGGCCATCCTTTTCCAACCCAGCTTAGGACTCGCGCCAGCCGCTTGTCTTTATTTGTTTCTCTGGCAATGTCTGGCGCGGTCACTAGTGGGTTGGGTATTGTCTCTATTTGAAATACCTCTGTCGTGGGTGCCGGGTCGTCTTCTAGGTCAGGCAAGGGTGAGCGGCTCAGGGCGTCTGCGTGGGTGATATCCTTCCCGGGTCGGTGAATCAGTTGGTAGTTGTATGCTCACAGGAACTCAGACCACCTTGTCATTCTTGGTGATAGAATGTTCGGTGTGGCCTTATTTCCTGCCAGGATCCCTAGCAGCGGCTTGTGGTCCGTAATGATTGTAAAAGTCCTACCGTAAAGGTATTCGTGGAATTTCTTGATGCCGCGACGACTGCTAGGGCCTCCTTGTCGAGCTGGCTGTAGTTCTGCTCCGGTTTCAAAAGTGTCCTTGATGAGAAGGCGATGGGTGCTTCCCTCCCGTCTGGTAGCTGGTGGCTGAGGATAGCGCCGATCCCAAAAGGCGATGCGTCGCACGTCACCGTCAATGGTAGAGTCTCGCTGTACTGGATTAGTACCGCGTCAGATGTTAGCAGTTTCTTTGTGTTGTTGAAAGCGCTCTCTTCCCATGCCCCCCAGGTCCAGGTGGCTGTTTTATCTAACAGCCTATGCAACAGTTCCGCCACGGTCGCCTTTTGAGGTAGGAAGACATTGTAAAAGTTTAACAGTCCCAAGAAAGCCTGAAGTTCCGCTTTTGTTTTTGGGTCGTGGCGCTTCCCTTATGGCTCTCAGTTTCTTCTCCGTGGGGTGGATCCCTTGTTTGTCTAGGAGGTACCCTAGGAATTCGACCCTCTCAGCCCTTAGCTGGCACTTCCCTTTCTTGACTTTGAGCCCCGAGTCTCTGAATTTCTTCAGTACCTCCCTCAACCGGGCTTCTAGTTGCCTTTCGTTTCTCGCGGCCACTAAGACGTCGTCAAAATAGGGCACCACCCCCTCTATGCCCTGGAGGAGTCTTTCCATGAGGCTTTGGAAGACCCCGGGTGCCACGCTGACTCCAAACTGGAGCCGGTTGCAACGGAAAGCCCCCCGGTGTGTTACGATGGTTTGGGCTTCGGCGGTTGCGGCGTCAACCGGCAGTTGCTGGTAGGCTTGTGCCAGGTCGAGTTTGGCAAAGATCCGGCCTCCCCTCAGCGAGTGCAGAAGGTGCTGCACTACTGGGGCGGGGTATGCGCTTTGCTGGAGTGCGTGGTTTAGGGTGGCCTTATAGTCCCCACAAATTCTCATGGACCCATCTGTCTTGATGGGGGTGACTATGGGGGTCTCCCACCTGGCATGATCGATTGGCTCCAGTACCCCTTGCGCGATGAGCTTATCTAGCTGCTCATCGATCTTGGGCTTGAGTGCAAATGGCACTCGTCTGGGCTTAAGGCGGATTGGTGCGATGCTCGGGTCTATGTTAAAAGAAATAGGGGACCCCCGGTACTTGCCTAGGCTGTCGTCGAAAACTTCCCGGAAGTCCTCCACGAGCGCCGCTTCCCAGTCCGACTCGGCGGTGCGGTGGATTCCGGTTACTTCAATGCCTAGGGGTGCGAACCACTGTAGTCCCAACAGGCTCGGCCGATCCCGGTCGACGATGGTCAGGGGTAGCACTTCGGTGTGGTTCTTGAAGGTGACTTTAAAATGGCCTCTGCCAACCACAGGGATGCGGTTTCCCTGGTAGTCTTTGAGGGTTAGTGTTTGGTCTTCTAATTCTTTGCGGTGGATGGAGGGAACCAGGCGCTTGATGGTGTGCCATGAGACCATGGAGATGGAGGACCCAGAGTCCACCTCCATGTCGCATGGCTGGTCTTCAATCCACACCGTCACGTATACCTTTCTGGCGTCTCTTGTGGAGGAATGGCCGACGATGACGGTCTGGTGTGTTTCCTCCCTTTGCCTTGCCTCGTTGAGCCGCCTGTTCCGACCCTCTTGGCTCCAGAGGCTCTCCGTTTGGCGGTCTTGGTATCTGGTGGGGGTGTTCTCTTGCCTGCGAGGGCTGCCATCTTGTCGCCGCGGGCTGTAGTGTTTTTTATTTCTGCATACCTTGGCGATGTGCCCCCGTTTCTCACACTGTTGGCAAATGGCATCGAGGAACCGGCAGTCCGAACGGGGGTGATCGCCTCCGCAGCCGGCGCACTGGAACCTTGACTTACGACCTTGGGTTTCCCGTCGCCCTCGTGCGGCTTGCAAACGGTGTATTTCCTCCTCCTCGTCCTCGGTTCCTGAGAAGGAGTCGATGTCGCCGTGGTGTGTGGTTGCATCCCGGTGGTCGATCTCGGGTCGCTTTTCGGGGTTTGGTGTCGTCTCGCCGGTTGCTGCTCGTGGCGTGATGCTCGATTGCCGCATCCGAGCTGCTGATTTCTTGGCCGCTTCAGCCGCGGCTACCTCCGTGAGTGCATTGGCAAGGGAGATGTCGCCCTTCGCCATGATGCGGCTCTGGAGAATGGGGTCTCGGAGTCCCAGGACGACGCGGTCTCGCAGGGCCTCATCCAGGTCGGCGAACTCGCACAGGCCGCCCAAATCTCATAGTGCCGCTATGAAGTCGCCAAGCCCCTCACCCTCGCGCTGGTCCCGCCTGTAGAATTCGTGCCGCCGGATGAGGATGGGCACGACGGGGGCATAGTGGCTTCGTAGCAGGGGCTCGAGGTCGCCCCACTCCATGGTCTTGACGTCCTCCGGCTTGGCCAAGGCTTTGGCCATCTTAAATACTGCCGGCCCGCAGTGTGCGAGGAATACGGCCCGTTTCTTGTGACCGTTGGCATCTTTAAGATTGCTACACTCGAGGAACATCTGGAACCTATCGGTATAGGATTCCCAGTCCTCGGTAGCGGGATTGAAGGGTGCGGGTGGCGAGTTGATGCCGGCCATTCTGCTTGCTGTTGTGTGCCGCCTCGCCACGTGCAGGGTGGTCTCTTTGTCTCACGATCCCACCTTCGTCGCCAGTGTTAGATCTGAGGTGGATCGGGTCGAAGGAGACGCGAGACCATTCTAGTGAGTTCAGCTCTTTATTTAGAATAGGAATAGTCTGGAGAATACAAGCCGCGGCAGCCCTTCATATAGGGCTGGCTCGCGGCTCGGCGGCCAATGGCAGCGCTTTGAATCTCCGCGATCGGCACAGCCAATCGCGGTAGATTCTTAGCGCTCCAATCACGGCCGGAGTTTCGACCAATCAGGTCGCTGTCCGTCTGGACCAATCAGTTGCGAGGGTTTGGAGTATGCTAATACAGCACACCAGCATTGCTGGTTCAAATCCTACCTGGGTCATGAAGCTTACTGATTGACATAAAACCAGTTATATCTCAGCCAAACTTTGCTTATATTGCCTGGGTTTATATGCTACAATAAACTACAGCGTACTTTCCTTGGGCTTGTCATGATATGTTATGTAAAGCCTCATAACGTGCTATGTCATGTTAAAACATAATTAAACAAACCATGATTAGTCTAATGCAAACCCATTCAGAATTATTATAGGGTGTTGGTAAAATAACCATTTTCTTCAAAGGAGAAAGGTCTAAACTCACATGGAATAACTAATAATTAAGAATATGTTCTGTAATGTGATCTAAATTCAAACAGTACAGTGGTGGGATTCAAATTGTTTTGCAACCGGTTCTGTGGGTGTGGCTTGGTGGGCGTGGCAGGGGAAGGTTACTGCATAATCCCCATTCCCTTCCTACCCCTCTAACCTGCTTTCCAGCTTCGTTCTCCTGTGCAGGGCAACAAAAGAAGACCCAGCCAATCAGCTGGGACTCGAGAGGCAGAGAATAGATGGGAGCGGGGCCAATCAGAGGTGGTATTTGCCGGTTCTTGGAACGACTCAAAATTTCCGCTACCGGTTCTCCAGAACTGGTCAGAACCTGCTGAATACCACCTCTGAAACAGTAGTATTATATTGAGAATAATCCACAGAATTGCCAAGAAAATCTTCAACAAACCTTGATGTCAATTGTATGTGTTGGTCTCTTTTCTCTTATTTTATAAACACAACCCTTCAGTTTTTTTCTACTGCATTTCTCTGTATTTTTCCAATAGATTTCTTTTCTGCTTTTGCACCATAATAAAGTAGAAAAGTCCTTTATTGTAATATACCTGTTACCATAGTAACTAGCTATACATTGCTTCCAGAACATAAAGCCTGATGCCTGCAGTTTGTTGCTCTACTAAGTCTTTTGAAAGTACTGGGTTACAAGTGCTTAAGTCGATATAAAGCAGAATTGATAGACACTCAGAGGTGAAATTTTGCGTAATTGGTCACATAACAGAAGGACACTTCTGTTACTATAAGTGCTATAGCTTTTTCTCAGTCATGGAAATGCATGTCTATGTTAGCCTCAAAATTCAATACGTTTATCACAATTACATCTTTTTTCTTTATTTGTTCACTAGAAGAAATACAGAAGAGACAAAACATGATAGGGTTCCTGAAAACATTTTGTACATTCACCATTACACTCAGAATAGCACAAAATAATAGAGGTTTCAAAAGACTGTTGTTAGGGTAATTTGCCCTCCCTTCCTATAACTCATTAAAGAGGTGTGAAGTTGTAACAGCAACCAATTCAGAAACAAGATAATTGCACAAGCATTTGTCATTGTAAAATTTAACTCCCCTTCTGTTGTTACTTTTCCAATAATAGCTATGTCTGTACAGTACACTAAGTCAAAATTAAACAAAACACATTTGCTACCCTCATGTTATTTTAATTGTATCAACTGTGGTTTATTCAATAAGCCACGTGTAACTAAATTATAGCTTAGCATGACATATGAATCCGCTTGTTTCTAGCTGTCTGTGTTCTACATTTATTATCTTATATTTGCTTTTTATTATAAAGGAAATACATAACCTTATATTTTTAATAATTTCAGACATCATAGCTTCCTGAAACTAAGAACAAGCATGCCAAATGCTGGGGCCCATCACAGTGAGAACATTTGCAATATTTGTGACAAATTGCAGGTCTAATGCTGATGCCAGGATTTTCAATCAACCAGAATAGAGCTGGAGGGACCTTGGACGTCGTCTAGTCCAACTTCCTGTTCAAATGGGAGTCCCTATACCAGGGGTGTCAAAATCGCAGCCCAGAAACATCACACACTGGCCACGCCCACCCCCAGTTTAGCAAAGGGGAAAAAGTCATGACGACATGACACTGCAAATTTGACACCCCTGCCCTATACTATTCCAGACAAGTGATGGTTCAGTCTCTTCTTAAAAACCTCCAGTGACGAAGCACTTTAGAAGCAACTCCTAAAGACAAGCTATTCCACAGATTAATTGTTAGGAAATTTCAGGTTGATTCTCTTCTTGATTAATTTCCATTTTTTTTGGTTCTGCCCCTCAAATACTGGAATACTGCTATCATGTCACCCGTCCTTCTTTTCTCAAGAATAGCCATACCCAATTCCTGCAACCATTCTTCATATAATTTAGTCTCCAGGCCTTTAATCAGCTTGCTTTTCTCTGCACTTTTACCAAAGATTCAATATATTTTTTGTAACGTGGTGACCAAAACTGGGTGCAGTATTCCAGGTGCGGTCTTACTATGGTTTTATAAGGAGAATGGAGCTTCTGGGAGTTTGGGTTATCCTCCCAAACTGGCACAACTTCTTTCCAATAAATCTGCTAATGATTCCTAACTGGCCAAATGGGAATTCATAATGTTCACAGCCTGGGTTTTTAGAAAATCATATATCTGGGAATGTCTCTTTAATTTTAACCAAAAATACACCTGCCTTTTGTGAAAATTTTCTTAAAGCTTGTACCATCTTTGTACACATCACCAGGTTCATACACTTTGCTTAACCAGGGTTTATTAACTAAGCCACAATTGAATAAACTCGCACAACACTACCGTGACTATACATCCTTTATTATATAGGCTAGTCCTTTATTTTAGAAAGCTTTACTTTGTACTTTAGAAAGCTAAATCTTTTAGATTTAATTTTGGAGTTTTTTACCTTTTACAATAAAAATGGTATAATATAGCCTTTTGCATTCCTGTGAAAAATATGGCAATTGAATTGTCTTTTAAAAATAAATTTACATATACTTTTTGATTTTAAATAATTATATTAGAATATGCATTTTTGCAATTTTCCTAGTTTGTAAAGCAAAGGCATAGATTTTCTGGATTGGGGGGCCTTGTTCAGAGTCACTCATGCCTTGGTCAGTTCCAGTTTGGACTACTCAAACACCCTCTATATGGATTGCCTTGAAGACCACCCAAAGTTATAACTGGTTCAGAATGCAACGGCGTGCAGAGTGATGGGTGCTCCTAGGTTTACCCATGTTAGACCCAGTTGTGCAAGCTCAAGTGGCTCCCAGTTTCCTTCTGGGTGAAATTCAAGGTCCTGGTTATTATTTTTAAAGCCCTATATGGATCAGGCTATCTGTGGAATCATCTCTCCGTAAGCACATTTACTGATCCTACCAGATCAGACAGGGTGAGCACACTTCGTGTCCCTCCCCTTCAACATTGCCATCTTATGGGACCTAGGAAGTATTCCTTTTCTGTGGCAGGCCCCTATCTTTTTAGCCTTCTGAAAAACACTTGATCTGGCTCCCCACCCCCACGGATTGGGATAGGGTGAAATTGATAGAGGACTTAGCGGTGCACTGCATTTGAAAATTTAATGATTGTGCAACCCAGAATTTGGTACAGTATGTACAGAACCATAAGCCAAACAAAAGACATTATAGCTCTGAGCAGAGGTCAAACTCCTGCAAATAATTATCTTTGGGTCACAATACTTGGTAAGTGCTGAAGTTGCTTCCTAGCAAAACTAGGGCACTGTTCACTATAATGACAAAAAGATTGGGCCACCAGGAGGTATTACAGAGGAATAGTATGGCTGCAGTGATATAATATAGGCCAGTGATGGCTAACCTTTTCCACATTGCGTGCCAAAAGTGTGCGTGCATGCCTGCACCCATGATCAATGCGCATGCAACTCCCCCCACCCTGTGCACCGCAGTGACTCCCGTACCCTGTATGCCTCTGCCCATGCAGATGCAGCTCCCGCGCATGTGTCTCCCCAGGCGCATGTGCAGCAGATACCCGACAATCAGCTGGCTGGTGGGGGGCATGCACATGCGCAGTGGGGCTCTTCCGGGCAACCTCTCGCGTGCCGGCAGAAGTGGCTCTGCATGCCACTTCTGGCACATGTGCCATAGGTTCGCCATCATGGATATAGGTTGACATGGCAGGTTGCCTGACAAATACAGGGCCTCATTAGTTGAACTGTGCATTAATATCTCAATGCCTCTTGCACTTAACAGTATAACTATTCAACCTTGCACTTAGTGGTGCGGATTGCTGCTGAGGCAGCGCTGGCTTTGTAGGCAATGGAAAGGTGAGGCTTGGCTAGAGGAAACAGTTTGGGCCTACTTGAGGAAAGGAAATAGATGGTCAAGGAGGAAGATTGTGTCTGAATGTTGCTTTGCTGGGTGAAAAAGGGATGAACTTTGCAGGGAAAAGAGAAGGGGAAACGATTAAGAAAAAACCCAAAGGAGATCTCTGCTCAGCAAGGAGAAGAAAGCCAGTTTTGGCCAGCTAGCTCTTAATGACATAGGCCTCCTAGCTCATACCAACCTAGATCAAATCAAATCAAACATTTATTGTCAATGCACAACATGCGTACAATGAAATAGAAATACAGTAGATACAATATATTGAAGAAACAATATTATGAACCTGGTGATAAAACCAAATATTAAATGAAATGGGTGCTCTGTAATTCTGTTTTGGAACTCTGTTTTCACAGTACAATATTTTAATATAATACATTTAATATGTTTAATAGCATACTTGGGTAGTCAAAGTTTTTGACTTGATATATCATTATATGGAAATATTTCTGCATTGTTGTCCTTGGGCGAATTACTCCTGACAATTTCAATTTGAAATCCCTGGTCTATGGATCCAATCCTGAGACATTTGTTCCTAACCAGAATGAAGCCCAAATGACAGTATGTTATATCTCCCCACCAATTCTATCCTTTTGTATTTGTGTCACCTTGTTCACAAGTGCAAAAGGGGTATAGTTTGATTATGTTACAATGCATATTTCATCACCTCCTTCCTCCCCATGATTTTGCCTTTATAAGTATCTGGGTGTGTATTTTGCCAACCGGTAATATTTTATCCAACTTTTGATTGTTGGTATTGGGGAAATCCCTTGAGAATAACATAGATGAATCAAGAGATTATTTAACAAATCAGTCCAGAGTTCTCAGTCAATGCACAAATGAGCAGGCTGAAATGTCGGGGACATTATGTAAAGACTCAGCTTTCTGGATAAATGTATGTTGCTGGAAAAGGTGGAAGTAAACTGGATAAAGCAACAGAAAGTGGATGGATTCAGTTAACAAAGCCACTGGGTGATAAGATTTGAAGTGCAATTTTGGGACAGGTCATCCTGGGGAATAATCTAAGCAGTTGCTAAAAACTGACCCCAATTTGATGGCCCATAATCAATATTTTCTTCATTTGAAAAAGTACAAGTTATTTTTTAAAATCACCAGCCCTTTTTTTCTTTTTCTTTTTACAGCAACACACATACACATATCTAAGTTTGCCACCTTCTGCTGAAAACTCCATCATTCACCCAAGGCAGCGAGCACCTGTGGGTCTGGGAAATTCAAATACTTTAAAATGTGGAATAGTGCATCCAAGCATTCACCCAGATAGGCCAGGTTTTATTCCAGAGTGCAAAGGATTGCAGCTTCTGGCTCCAGACTTAGTCGCGTTCAAAAGGAAGCCCCTTTCCATTCCTCGAGAGTTTCCTTCGGGATGAACGCGGCAGAAGAGCCGCCTAAATGCCGCAGAGAAGCGCGAGGACCACCTCGCGCCCCTCACACCTTTCTCCCCCTCCCCCGATTTTCCCAATGCCATGGCAACCCTCCCGAAGCCAGCGTAGCCTCCCCCTCCCCTCTCGCTTTCCTCCGGCTCTTTTTTTTTTTTCCCCCCTTTGGGTGATGATGCAACCACGCCGCTACGTGGGGATTCCGCCGGATTATCCGGCGTGCCCCGCGGCAAAATGGCGGCCTGAGCTGAGCGGGAGGGTCCGGGCCGAGAGGGGCAGCGGGCGGTGGGTGGGAGGGGGGAAAAAAAAAACAGGCAAAGTTTGCCGAAGATATGAAATGATCCGCCTCGGGCCGGAGCGACGAAGCAGGAATCCGATCCTCCGGCTCGACTGAGCGGGCGGGAGCCGCCTCCCCGTCGCCGAGAGAGCCGCAAACTCCTCAGAGTTAGATGAACTGCGTGGGTCTCCGCTGCGGGTCGGAGGCGGCTCATCCTCGCCTCAGGACCCCTGATCCCGTGGAGGTAATAATAATCAGCTCTACCCCCTCGGAGCTGCCTGCTTATGAACCGCCCGGGTGGGAGTGGAAAGGGGCGGGAACTAAGCGCCGTCTCGCCTTCGCCTCCCGGTCCCGCAGACGGTGTGGCTTTGTGGCTGGTAACCGCAAAGGCTGCAGTTGAAGTTCGCCCTCCCAGGCAAGGTACAAAATCCCGAAGCAGCCTGCGCTCACATATAGCCCGCACCGAGATTTTGGGGGGAGGCGGGGAGAGAGAACTGACGTAGCCCAATCACTGGGGTAGACTTCGTGCCAGCCTTCGTGCCAGCCGTTCAGACTTGGCGCCAGCCTTTGCCCCCGTGTCTTCCTGCGAGCGAGAGCGGCGGGCAGGGTGGTTTCTGCAGGCATTTGGGTTGGCTTTGTGAATACGCGAGGGCAGTTGGGGGTGAGGTACAATGAGGAGGACGGTACGACGAGGACGAGCGGTGTATTGCAATGCAGGTTCATTGTGGAGAAGGCTTTAGAAACGGGTAAAGGAGCAAAGGTCCTGTCACGGTGAATTATTTTTTTAAAAAATTGGGCTGCAAATCCTCGCATGGTTATCTTAACGCCGACATGTTGCAGAGGATATTTTTCTTTTTTCTTTTTACAAATTGCATTTACGTTCTGCCAAACTTTAAAGACGCTTGAAATAGCACGCTTTCCTTTCTCCATCGTTCATTGGTAGCAGTCCTCAAGGTAGATAGGGGAAGGAGAAGGAGAGCAACTGATCCAAAATCCTTCAGCGAACTTTGTAGTTTAGATTATTTTGAGCTGCGATTTCTCAGGATTAAGCTAATAATGAAACTGCATTCGTGGTGTGTAGAAAGACTGCTTACATGCATGGCCCTTAGCAAACTTCAAGCATCTGGGTTAAATATATTTTCATCTCTGGGTCCTTTGGGTTCTCTCCAGTTCTATTGTATTTGTGCTATGCAAGAATATGATTTGTTATCTTGCAGCTTGTGGGCTGTGCAAACTCAGAAAGTTGGAGTAACTTTCTGGTTCAGTTTATGAACTGATCATATGAACCCAATTGGGTTTATTCAATAAAAATCTGATTTAGTTAAACGTGAGTTCTGAACATGTAGGTTTAGTCTTACCAAAAAATAAAATTGTTTATTTCCTTTTGTGAAGTAAAAAATGAAGCAGACATAAAATAAAAGCTGTATTTGCCCAACATGTCTATTCATGGGTTACAGTACTTATATTGTCTAGGTTTACACTATGCACTGAAATACAATCCAGATAGCTATATTTACTTCATTAACTTACTTCATTAACATGAATTAGCATAGCAACAGCAATAGCACTTATATACAGTTTTGTAGTGCTTTACAACACTAAGCAGTTTATAATGTCAGCATATTGCCTCCAACAGTTTGGATCCTCATTTTACCAAGCTCAGAAGGATGGAAGGCTGAGTCAACCTTGAGCCAGTCAGGATCGAACTCCTGTCAGTGGGCAGAGTTAGCCTGAAATACTGCATTATAATCACTGCACCACCGAGGCTCCATATTATGCAGCTGCCAAACATATGTATTGTGGAAATAAATAAACCTTCTCGCAATAAAATTGAATCGAAAATAGCGTGGAATGTGGTGTGAAGTAAAATGGTGATATATCTGGATTTGGGAATATACGTCTGAATTAACTGAAAAGCCAACTTTTTTTAATTCAGAAAATAACTCATTAGCCAACATGCTGAAAATAGTCCATTCCTCTGAATGTGCTCCTTTGTTTATAATTTGACATTTAGATTCAACTTTTCTATTCATCTGCACATTGTATTTAGTTTGTCATGTATGATTTATTATTTTGCAGGATGGTTTTCTGTATATTATTGGAAAGTTAAGACTTAGGAAACTTTGATCTTGTTATTCTCTTTCACTTGCTATTTTTAAATATATATATTTGAATGAATTATGGAACACAAAGTTAAGAAAATGTGTAGCCTCAGTTATAAGTGATATATTGTTTATTTAAACTACTTGTTTTAAAGAAAAACTTAATATCTACCACCTAATTTATACATACCCTTAGAATCTGAATTTTCACACCACATATCAAAAGATATTTGTGGTGTGCTATGCTGTGAGTATATTCAGGCACTATGGATATAATACTTGAACAAACAATGACTATGCTGTATGACATAGTCATATTATTACATAGGAAATAGGTTCATTTCCACAAATAATAATATGGAAATTAGTAAACAAATGTAAACATGTATACAAAACTTGGTCACAACCAAGAGCCAAGATATAGTTAATTAATAATGGTACATATTAAGGTAAGAGTTGAAGAAAATACTATAGAAACATTCAGAGAGGAGTTTTACATAAATCTTACGTTACTTTTATTTTAATTATTATAAAAATACTTTTTCTGATGATAAACACATAAAGGCGATTTCATATCTTTTCTATTTTCAAAGAAATTCCACTTAATGAGCAAACTGTCACTTGGAAATGTTTGAAAAGGTAGGAATTAACATAGTCCGAATAATCTGAAGAGGGACTAAATCAGAACCAGTCTATCCTTTGCCAAGATTAAAAAGCACCTATAATTGGGGATATTACAGAATCTACTCTCAGCCAAGATAGCAGCAATAGATAAGGTAAGGTTCTACAAGTCTAGAACAGATGCACTTAAATTGTAGAAAACGAGAAAGTGCCTTTCTGCTTTTCTTTGGTGTATACAGTGGCTCTAATATGAAGCAACTCCCTGTTTATAAATTGCATAGTATTTGGAGATGAACTGCAGTGCAATGTGGATTGGGAATACAAATAAGGGATTTATGAAGGTGGGAGGGACATAGATTTATTTCTGAGGCAGAATTAAAGGATCAGTTCCTTAAACAGAAATATAATCTATTTCCAAAGACAAACACCATGAGTTTAATCCTGATGTTGATGAATTGAAAAACAATGATACTTTACATAGTTTCAGCTGAAAGTCACAGTGACTTAAAAATTAATTTTAGCTGTGTTAGCCATAATAAACTTAATCTATAGAGGCCAATTTATTTTACGCCAAATGAAATGTTACAAAACCATTGCTACTTTGCAAGTTTCCACATTGAATAAAATAGGAAAAAGGGGGACAGGAGAGGGAAAAATGTAATCAGTATAGATTACATTGTCCCATTTTTCTCCCCTTTCCTTCCCTTTGTTTCCTTAACTATTTTTTAATGAAGAGATATAGCAACTCATAATCTTGCATCATTTTGGAAAATTCAGGTGGCTTTATGTAGTGTGAATTGCTATATTTTACCACCCATTAATTATATATTATAATACGGGTGGCTGGAATGGGGAGATGCTTGATTCTTCATGTACCAGATACTATGAATGATACAGACTTTAGAAATATATAGCAGTAATTATGAATATAATTATTTGGGATTAATGTAATCCAAATAAAAATATGAAATTGTGAATGCTGTCTTAACCAATATGTTGTGAATAAAATAGCTGGCAAGGGAAGTTGTTGATTGAAGATATGAAAGGGGAAAAAGTCATATGAGGTTAAACTGATGGGCAATAATGTCTAATCTCGGTTTCACCGAGAGGAAATGAGAAAGGCTTATTTAGAGCTGTGGTTTTAAACTTAGACTGCATATTTATCTTTTGAGAGAGGTAAGTTGTTATACTGATAATACCAGCACATGAAAGATGCACCTTTCATGATAGTAAAGTAATCTTAGATGTGGTGATTGAGATGTTGTTCATGTTCAGTTGACTGTTGTTTCTGCTTTGCTTGAAAATAGTGCATGTAATCCAAATTAATTTCTTCATTTGAAAATTTTATATGGTTCTGTGTGAGAGCCAGTTTGGTGTAACAGTTAAGGCATCAGGCCAGAAACTGAGAGACTGTGAGTTCCAGTCTCACCTTAGCTGGTTGACTTAGTGCCAGTCCTTGTCTCTCAGCTCTAGGAAATAGGCAACAAGCTGCCATGAAAACTGAGAATTCCCCAGGGAATGGAGTATTTGGTGTTCTCTTAACTTGGCTGTTTGCTTGCGAATGTTGTGTTACCAAAGTAAGTAACATTTGCAGTGCTAGAGGAGGTGGGGTATGCTCTCTGTTTATATATAGTAGCTTAGCTAGCCCTGTCAGTATTGAAGAGGGGGTTTTCTTCTTGGTCGTTCCTTGATTAAGGTATTGTTTAATGCAGCTTTGGTATAAATTCTGGTGTTAATCCCTGTTTATCTGTGTGTTGATTGTTGGTGAGGAGTAGTTCATTTTTTTTCCTTTTTAACTTTGTTTAGGTCTCTTTTGAATAGCAATAGCAATAGTACTTAGACTTATATACCGCTTTATAGTGCTTTATAGCCCTCTCTAAGCGGTTTACAGAGTCAGCATATTGCCCCAACTATCTGGGTCCTCATTTTACCCACCTCAGAAGGATGGAAGGCTGAGTCAACCTTGAGCCTGGTGGGATTCGATCTGCCAAATTGCAGTAGGAGTTGTTTGCAGTACTGCACTCTAACCACTGCACCACCGAGGCTCGGTGAATGGTGTATAAATATTGTTTATTTCTATGTGCCTGTTGCTGGCTCATTTGTCTGAGTGCCAAGCTTATAGGATTTCCCTAGTGTTCTTGGATTTTACTTGCTCTAGATGTTCAGTTTCCCAGTTGTAACTGGTTGAGTCTGAGTTGTGAGATTAAGGAGTATTTTATTGTGTTTTCTGACTTAGTTGGTGTTCATAGTTGTGCTCTGCTAGTCTTCTGCCTATTTGTCCTACATATTGGTTGTTACAGTCTTTATATGTTGTAGACGATCCCTGGTTTTTCTTTTTTGGCTCATGGGTCTTCTGATGTATTTAAGATGTTTTGGAGGGCTTTAGTTATTTTTTTAAAATAAATTGATATATTCAAATGTACAGAATACTGAAGACAGAATCATTGGAATTCTTCCCCTTTGTCCTTTAATATGACCCTATAAATGAACGCTATAAATTATATTTTGTTCTGTTATTTATTATTTTACATAGTCATAATTTTGTCCAAGCCTTTTATGCTCAATTTGAGATCTCAATTTTTGATTATGGCAATTGATGTTTGACAGTATTTCTTTTGGATCTGGAATAAATGACATCTCTATTTTTCTACCACTTTTTATTATGTTTTATTTAAAACATAATAATAAAAACCTATTGCATAAAAAAATCTAAATTTTATCTTTTATTGGAGTGACCAAGTTTCACAATACAGGATTTAGACATTGGCACTTAATATTGCTTATTTCTTCATTTTACAAGGACTGTTTTATTCTATTGATATGCTAGTCCTTTTGTTTCATGCTTTGTATTTCTGTAGGAATTTGTAGTACAGATTCAGAGTCTGAATTTGCTTCTTCTCTTTAAGCAGAACTTGGCATGACTTGATCTCCATAGTTAACAAAAGTAAGCAATGACAGTTTTCTAGATAGATCATTTTTAAAGAGGCTGATGTCTCCTAATAAAGTAACTCAAATAAGAAATCTGTATAGGACATAGATCTAATTTTGGCTTTTTCCTTTCTTCCTCTGGAAAGGAAGAGTTCATTATACAGTGCTCTATATTTTAACTTTACAAAGGGATTTTTCCATCAGAGAAAAATTGAGAATAGTTATTAAATTGACCTACAATACACGTCATCTATAGAAGAATTAACTATAGAAATATATTGCAACTTGCCCAGTTGAAGGAAATAATACTTTCAATCAGTTTTCTTTTAACTTCTTTAATCATGAATGGTACTATTAAAAAAAAAATCTGTCTTCCATTATTATGCCGCCTCTGTATTTTATATATATATATTTTCTCCCACTATTCATATGCTCTCACATTTATGTTCCCTTTTGACGTATTATTTATCACTGCCTGTTCTTTTTAAAGACTCAAACCATTTTTTGTTCTGTGCCCATTCAGATAATCTATTCTGTGGCTGATTTGCAGATGATACTCTGGAAACACTTTAACATGCAAAGTAGAGGAAAACTTCAAGTGATTATAATTGTTTCATGGTGCAAATATATTAAAAGATAAGCTGCTTGATTGACAGAAAATTCTACTGGTTGCAAAGGTGCTATTTCAGGGTGTTGAGAAATAGGGAACAGATGCCCAAAGAGCCTCTTGTTTAATGTGTTTCCTCTTGAGGTGGCGGTAAGATTTAGAGAGATTTCTCAACTGAGGCTCTTTGTCTAGAATGGGTTCATTAAGAAGTGCCATGAACCTCAGTTTTTTTCCTGACTGAAATAATTTTGCTATCATATTGTTCATTCTGATCAATATTGATTTCACTTAACCAAATGAATAATGAAACATTAAAAAAAATTTAACTTATGATTTGTTAGCCACTACTGGTGAGGGGAATTTTTGCAGAGGTAAAATTAGATTACAACTTAATTTTTACATTAAAGGCCACCAGAGTTACTTTAAGCTCTAGGTATTTAATGCTGCTCTTTTTCTTTGTGTGCAGTGCTTAATCAGATTCAAGAGCTCAGATAATCACAGCTTGCTGAAGTTCCACTGTGGCTGTATGAAGTGACAAAAATCACCACTTGAAAGGATTTGCAGGTTGATTTATCAAAGTTCACCTTTTGAATTAAGTCTGCCACTGTCAAAAAAGCTTTGGGGATGGGTCTCCATGATGTGATAAATTCACTCTTCAGAGGTGAAGCAATTTTACCTACATTGAGTAAAGCAATCATGTTCCCCATCTTTAAGAAGCCATCAAGCTCATTTCTCTACTTGGAAGCTCTCCAGGTTCAAGCAGTAAGGAAATTCTTTTACTTACTCTCAAAGCACAGAAGCATGTGGAATTTGATCTTTCCATCCGTCTCTCCATGTCGCAGGCTTGAGTGAACTTTAGTTGGCATTTATCTTGAAACTCTGCTGTCTTGGGGGCTGAGAAAATCAGGAGAGTGCACTAGTTTGACATAATCCCTCTTTGTCTAATTTATACTAAAACAAATGCCCTAATTATGATTTGAAGGCTGTTAGATTTCTACCATGGAGACGTTGTGGGGCCATTGGGACAAAAGAAGATAATAAAGGAGGAACTCCTTTAAGTAAGTATGCAATTGAATAAAATAAGCATTATAGTACAAGGAAAAACGAAACTGGCGGTGCAGCTATCCCCTTAATTGCTGTTTTGAATCAGAAAATATCCAGTGTTTGTAGAAAGGTTGCAACCATTTTGTTGTATGTCGAGTTTGAGGACCTGAAGGATGTATATTCTTGTTCTTAGACTTTGTAACAAATGCATAATTTAATTTTTTAAATTTTTTTATTATTTTACTGCTTTTTAAAATAATGACCAAAAACATGGAAAAAAAAATAAAACACAAAAAAGCATGAATGTTTTATATGTATATCAGTGGTGAAATTCAAATTTTTTTACTACTGGTTCTGTGGGCATGGCTTGATGGGTGTGGCAGGGGAAGGATACTGTAAAATTTCCAGTCAGAGGTGGTATTTGCCGGTTCTCCGAACTACTCAAAATTTCTGCTACCGGTTCTCCAGATCTGGTCAGAACCTGCTGAATATAACCTCTGATGTATATGTATTAGAAACATATATGTACTTGAATAATAATTCAATTAGATAATTATATATAGAATTGTAACTATGTATTTTGAAATAATAATAATATACCTTTCTTTTTTTGTGGTATTTATTTTTTACTTTTTTATTTTCTTGACAAAGCATTGTTTAATTTCGTCAAGGTTATGGACATTTGAGGACGTATTTATGCAGTGAGTTCAGGGTGACTAAAGTTCTTGAAATCACAACTTGAAGCAGGGATAGGTAAGGTACTTCACCATTTTTCTGCAGCCACCAAAACCTTGATGGCGGACATGGGAAACTGAACTACAAAAATGTGTTCTAGAAATGCACCTACCAAGCTACATTTTTTTAATCGTTCTGAAATTCCTGGATTTTGAAAGGCAGCTAGAGAGCATTTGATTATGTATATGTATGAATGTGGAAAGGTACTGAATTTGTAGAAGTTTACTTTGCCTTGCATTTGCTTACCTGCGTCAAAGGGAGACAGCTAATTGGTAATTCAGTAACCTACCAAATGTATGTACAATTGCTCTTATTATTGGCTTCAGTTGCAATAGGTATAAATAGTTCTTTATTTAAAAACTTTTTTAAAGATTTGGCTATGTTTCTGCAATATCACAGTACAACAGGTAGTTAAATGATGTATACCTCAGTTCTATTAGATAGTTTTATATTTTTAATGAGAACTGATTAAAAGTTCTACCTTCCCTATTTTATCAAAAGATAATCCAAGCAAGTAATCCAGGATACTTCCAAGTCTGTTTTTCTAACACAATTGAATGGGAGATTAGTGGATTTTATATTAATGAATCTAGGGTACCAAATATTGGAGGAAGTCTTATTTATTTTTGTTTAATGTTTTGGTTTATTCCAAAATCAATTCTTGATTTTTAAAGAGTTTCTGCTACTTTGGGGTACAGGAATATCTTGTGTGAATGTTTTAAAAGTAGTCATATATTTCTTTTATACAGTGCTTTAATTTTGTCCTGCTAATCAAGGATAATTTTCCAGCTTTTCTGTAATTCAACTTGGACTCTTTCCTCATTGGCCTACAGAAAAAGTGACAATCAGGCCAGAAACATTTTAACAAGAGAGATCAGAGCAGCAAAAAGAAGCTAATCTGAAAAGTTAAGGAATTAGTTCTCAACAAATGAACCAGCAAATATGTGGAAAACTCTTAAAAACCTCACTGGCTACAGCAAACCTTCCCAGGCAGAAAGAAATCAACAACTAGCAGATGACCTGAATGTGTTTTACTGCAGGTTTGAAAGGAAACTGCAGCCACTTTTCTCCACAACCCCCATCTCAAACACACCAAACAACAGCCAAGCCTCCTACAACTGACCTCAACCCATAGGGTTCACAATCTCTGGTGATCACTGAAAAAGAAGTGCAAGATCTATTTCACAGACAAAAGCCAGGAAAAGCACCAGGGCCAGACAAGATAACTCCTTCTTGCTTAATAGTCTGTACTGACCAGTTGGCCTCCATCTTCACCCAAATCTTTAATAAATCACTAGAGATGTGCTGTGTTCCTTCTTGCTTCATGTGCTCTACTATCATCTCAGTGCCACAGAAGCCTCCATCAAGGAACTGAATGACTACAGACAGTTGCTCTAACATCAGTAGTTATGAAAATCTTTGAAAGGCTAGTGCTGTCCCACCTGAAAATCATCACGGATCCGCTTTTAGATCCCATGCAGTTTGCATACCGAGCAAATAGATCGACAGATGATGCTGTTAATATGGCTCTGCACTACATCCTACAACACCTTGAATCTCCAAATACCTACGCAAGGGTCCTCTTTGTAGACTTCAGTACAGCATTCAATACCATCATTCCAGACATTCTTCTAACTAAATTAAACCAGCTAGTGGTACCTGAACACACTTGTAAGTGGATGATAAGCTTCCTAACAGACAGGAAGCAGCAGGTGAAGCTAGGCAGAATCACACTTTTTTCATTCGAGACAATGACGAATCCGCATACAGACAGGAAGTTGTGCAATTTGCCTTGTGATGTAACCGGAACAATCTGGAACTGAACACACACAAAACTGTAGAAATGGTGGTAGACTTTAGAAGAAACCTCCCATACTACCATTTCTTACAATACTAGACAACAGTAGAGACCTTCAAATTTCTAGGTTCTATTATATCACAAGACCTAAAATGGACGCCTCACATCAAAAACGTCATCAAAAAAGCATAATAAAGAATGTTTTTTCTGCGCCAACTCAGAAAGCTCAAACTGCCCAAGGAGCTGCTGAAACAGTTCTACAGAGGAATTATTGAGTCTGTCATCTGCACCTCTATAACTGTCTGGTTTGATTCTGCAACCCAATAGGACAGACACAGACTTCAGAGGATAATTAGGACTGCAGAAAAAACAATTACTACCAACCTGCCTTCAGTCGAGGACCTGTATACTGCATGAGTCAAAAAGAGGGCTGTGAAATTATTTACAGACCCCTCACATCCCGGACATAAACTGTTTCAACTCCTTCCCTCAAAACGACGCTATAGAGCACTGCACACCAGAACAACTAGACACAAGAACAGTTTTTCCCCGAATGCCATCACTCTGCTAAACAAATAATTCCCTCAACACTGTCCAACTATTTACAAAATCTGCACTACTATTAGTATTAATCTTCTCATCACTCCTTATCGCCCATCCCCTCCGACTTGTGACTGTATGACTGTAAGTTTGTCGCTTGTATCCTTACGATTTATATGGACTGTTTCCTAGTGTGATTTGATTGCTTATTGTACCCTATGACTCATTAAGTGTTGTACCTTATGATTCTTGACGAATGTATCTTTTATGTATACAGAGAGCATTTGCACCAAGACAAATTCCTTGTGTGTCCAATCATACTTGGCCAATAAAAGAATTCTATTATATTCTATACAGTACATCTGTTTTAATAATTTCGTGTTAAGTTACACATTTACAGTTGAATTTGTAGCTGGCTGACCAAACATACTCAACATGTAGTGCTTAATGGAATTGCAACTACATGGAGGGAAATGTGCAGCAAGGCTCTGTTTTGGCCCAGTACTCTTCTATATTTTCATCAGTTATTTAGACGAGGGGATAAATGCTCTCACCAAGCTGAGAGAAATAGCCAACACTCCAGAAGAAAAGCTTAAGATACAGAAGGATCTTGACAGATTTGAACACCTGCTCTGTCAAACAAAACAAAATTTAGTGATGAGAAAAATTAGGTTCTATAGTTAGGCAAGAAAAAACAAATGCACATGTATAGGTGGTACCTTGCTCAATAGTAGTAACTGTGAGAGAGATCTTGGAATCCTAGTGGACAATCACTTAAATATAAGTCAGCAGCTTACAACTTGCCTCCAGAATTTGTAAGTGCTCCAACACTGGACGTTTTTAAGATGAGATTGGACAACCATTTGTCTGAAATGGTATAAGTTTTTCTGCTTGAGCAGGGGGTTAGACTAGAAGACCTCCAAGGTCTCTTTTAACTCTGTTATTCTAATATTCTGCCATTGTATGCATTCTAATACAAGTTTCCTCAATCCCTGTTTTTTGTAAAAAGTATCTTTTTCACTTTGCATTTTAATATTTTATGTTTATTTCATTTTTGTATGTAAAAATCAAGTGAAGTTTCATTCTAAGAGGCTTAGAACTTTAAATCCTTTGGGTCTGATCCAGAATGAAAATTTGAATTTTTAAAAAATGTTAATGCAAAGATTACATATGGAGTTCTATGTATACACACAGACATGTTTGCAATCACTTATTATCCTTGACACATATCTGGGATATGTAATCTTCTAAGTATATTTTACACATGGTTCTTTTAAATTAAACTGAAGAAGAATGACAAGAGAATAGGAAGATGTTTAACAATTGAAGATTTTTTGGTTGTAGTTTAGTCTCGCTTTACCAGTAAAAAATGAACAAGGACTTGGGAAAACAAAATTAAAATGAATTTTGTTAGGAATTGTTTATATACCAAAACAGAGTTAATCCTTTTCTGTAGAGCAGGGATCCCCAACCTTTTCGACGCCGCGCCCGGTTCCGGCATCAGCTGGGCGCCGCGGCCCGGTACGGCGTCAACTGGGCGCCGCCATCTTTTATGACGAAAAAGCGCTTCCGGTGACGTCACCGGAGCGCTTTCAAAAGATGGCGGCGCCAGCGCTTCCAGTGAGCTTTTGGGTAGAAATGGCTTTCTACCCGAAAAAGCTCACCGAAGCGTGGCGCTGCCATCTTTTTGACGAAAAGCGCTCCGGTGAGCTTTCTACCCGGAAAGCTCACCGGAAGCGCTTTTTACCAAAAAGATGGCGGCGCCCAGCAACCAGCGGCCCGGTAAGGCTTGTTCCGCTGCCCGGTACGGTCCGCGGACCGGCGGTTGGGGACCCTGCTGTAGAGTATAAAAATTTGTTTAAGTACCTAATTTTCAGGCCTCATTAAGTGTCTTTTAAGTGGAAAAGTGGAATAAATATTTGCAATAAATACATTCGCCTAAATTGACTTAAGTAGGTGACATTAAAGAGAAGTTTGTTGAAAGGGTATTGTCTTGGAGTATGACCTATAACTACAGTATTTCATTTATTGGATTACAACTTCGCTTTAATGTAACTGCGATGGTAAGTTAAGACACTGTTAATTATTACTTTAAACAAATTGAGATTAATGGTCAGAAGTTTGCATCTAGCAAAGACAATATTTTATTCTTATCATACTAAATAGGATTTACCAGTATTTGCTCCTGAAATTGCATTGAACATGTTTGGTTTGTATGTTCCTCCAGTTGTTGCTTTAACATCCTTCAGTTAGCAACAGCACTAGAACATAAGATGTTATCAAATAGTTGCTATAACTAAAGTTCCAATAGAGGAAAGTATATGTTGCTCAGGGTTGTACTCTCAAGGTTGGTGCTCTCTAGCTTGGTTATTTGTTTGCAGAAGTTTCATTACCCAACTAGGTAACATCAGTGCTTGTGAGTGTGAGATTTGCTTTCTATTTATGTACAGCAGCTTGTCTCATGTGCTTTAATATGTTCCTATAAATGAACACCATTAAAATGTATTGTGTTTTATTTATTAATTACTTTCCATGATCATATTTATTTTAACCCTTTATGCTAAATTTAAGATCACAATTTTTTGACTATGCAATTGATAATTTGAGAGTATTTTGGAGGGATAAGGAATAAATCACATGCATAACATCTCTATTCTATTTCTTTTCTTGTTTTTAATTTTTTAAAAGCTTTAAAATATTATTCACAACATTCTAAATTGCCCCTTTTGTTAAAAAGGGAATAAATATGCTTTCTTATAATATAAGTCAGTTTTCTTTTATGGTGTGGGAAGAAAAATCTAGTCTGGTTCCAAGTCAGGAGAAAGGTGCTAGAAATAAAATGGAGGCTGACTGCAAGGAAAGAAGGTTTATTTGGTTTCCAAAAACTTCAGGGACAGCAGCAATGTTTCTGGGGTGGCTGACAAAATGACTGAGTGAAAGGATGGATTTTTTTATAGGGTTCTGAGATACTCCAGGAGATTGTGCAATGTAGTGAGCCTTGTGTCTTTTGCTGTTCTAATGGTGGTGGGTAAATCCTTTTATGTCTTAAAGGTCATGTCCTGTCCTTAGAATTTGGTAGGGGGGACGCAAATTCTTAATCCCATCAGTTCCAGAGCTGTGGCTGAAGGTGTTTTGTTTATGAATAGATTGGCCCAGCCTTTCTGAATGGATACAAAATCTGTATTCCTAAAGCTTTTTAGTTTGAAGCTGTTTTCCAATGGCAGAAAGACTGGGGCTGCTTTCTGCCTTTGTTAAGGTTTTTCTCTATTTCTCCTTTGGGGAAATATTCTATCCTGCCTCTTTTTAATATTAAGAATAAAGAATATTTTAACCTGAGAGGCGGGGCTTCCTACAATGGTACCGTTTAAAGTGAGATATTGTGACTGTCTTAATTTCGTTGAATCTCTACTGCCTTGACTTATGTATTGTCCCGAATCTGAAACACCGTAAACTGAACTACTGAACTTAACTATTTAATCTCCGTTTTAGTTTGCAGTGCCCCATTTTCAAGTAATTTCAGTTTGGTTAATCTTAGGACATGCATCACCATGTCATTCTGGAAAATGGCTTGATGGGTTTTGGAAGTGAATCCTTTGAGACTTTCTTGACATAAGATGCCAGTGAAACATTTTTATTTTGCAGCAAGATCGGCACTGGCTCTACTGAAACTGCTTCCAATTCAGAAATTTTACTTTTGGATACCACCAGACATCTTCCTGGAACAGTGTGGTTGGAAGAAATTTTGGCATGATCCAGATGGAAACAGAATGTTCTGAAATTATTCAGAACAGTTTGTTCCTGGATTGATGAATTTTACACATCTCTAAATAAATGTAATATTTCATATATAAAAACTTGTGTCATAATTACTGAGATTTGGAAATATTTACTTTGGCTTTAGCAGTTTTTCAGCAGTTGTAATTGCCCCTCTATAATCATACCTGAACGAAGATTAGGAATGACCCTTGGTTTCATATAACCTTTCCTTCAGTGCAAAGAGAAAAGATTAAATGCTTTCATTTGTTCATTTTATCTCACAAACAAGTACAGACAAAAAGTGGATGTCAACAAATTCTTAGCATTAGTTAATTGTACAGCCTTATATCAGATAACTCTTTTAAATATCTTGGAATAAGTATTCAAAGAAAAAAGAATTCAGCAATGTAAATATTTAAACAGTTTATCTCATGTTACTATTGATAGAAATAGATGGTAAAATTCCACTGAGTTTATTAGGGAAATATATATATATGTTCAAAGTGAATTCCCATGTTAACACCTTAGAGATATTTCAAGCAGGTTAAGAAATTATTAAGAAGGTTTTTATTTGAAGGGCAATGCTTTTATCTCAATGATAGTTATCAAAAATGATGGGTGTTTTAACCATGAAACATGTATATCGACTTCTATTTCTCCATGGGATTCTGGTAATAAAATCCAAAACCATTAATTAAAAGTTATTACATCATCATTAGATCCTTCTTACATTATGGCAGGGGCTTGGTTCCTCTATTGTCACAATTCTACTTCATTTCAAGCATTAACCTCTGTGAGGCTTATTTGGAAATTATTGGGACAGAAGGGTAATTTGATAATCCCAGTCTGTGAATTGAAGGTAAAAATAATTAATAGGCTAATAGGAATTTTAATGTTTTACCTAATTACAGATTTTTAAATCATTTAAATTACTGTAAGGGGAATTTGGAATATTTAAAACAAAGGAATGACAATATATTTAATTAAAATATCTTTTGATTCCACAGCTTGGTTATGTTTATAGTCATTTTCCAAGTTTGATTGCCAGTTTCATTGTTCATTTATTTAACATCACAACCATCTCTATAAACAATTTATGCTAGAAATATAAAGTGATGGGGAGCTCATGCACCTGGTGAGTAGCTGCCCTGCTGTTGTTCTATTTTGGTTTAATAACTATAATTATGGTTATTTTGGGAAGTTATGTTCCCAATAATTTTGGAAAGAGTAAGGTTTAAAAATGTGAACATGACTTCAAATTGAATATGAAAAACGGAATATATCATTTATGTTTTTATGGAATTTATAAATGTTATGAATCTCTGAGTTTATCAAGCAATACATTCAAAACTTTGTTAATAGCTTTAAAAGACTTGCAGTTTTAATTAATAAACAGTATAATCTAAATCTCCTTCTCACCAATATTTAGTTATTGTTGAAAGAGTTCTTCTATCATTGAGTGCAGTCAGAGGCCCCCAGCTGATACAGTGAGTATTTTGCATCTAGTGTTTGCAGCTTGATTGACAACATGTAATATAAACATTAGTCCAAACATGATCTTAAAGTGAAACTCCACCCATGGGAGAAGCCAACAGTCCTTCTGCCACGCGCCATAAATCGTTTACAGTTTGCTCATGCCAGTGCACTTGAGAAACAGCTGCACCCTGGGATTAGCGGTTTGTAGAAGGCCTCTGATGAGCTAAATAAGGGCCTTCTGCTCTGGTTCTAAATGCTGGTAATGGAGAGAGTGCAATAACAGAAGTATTTTCTCTGCAATAAAAAGCAGTTAGTTTAGTCAATGAGATAGGGGATTTGCATAAGATAGGATAGTGAGTAGTATTATTCCGTGCTATAAGAGTAACTTATGATCATGTTGCTTACTGTTGAATTGGTAATCGGTATTTTACAAATAGAAGCCAGTATTCAGGTAAACGTTATATTCTAATACATTGGGTACTGGTAGAGGAAGAAACGTTTCTTTCGTGATGATTAGTATTTGTGAGCAATGAATATATTGTCATATGTTCCAGATATTGGGGAGGAGACTTTTATCTCATGTTATAAAACACTGTGGTACAATTGTCATTGGAACCAGAATCAATATATTATTTAAATTACTTAATACAGTACACTCAAGGAGCACCTATGACCATTTGATGTTTCCTATGTTTAGCAGAGGAGGTCCTGATTTCAGATTTCATTGTATGTAGGGATTTATTGGTCTTTTATCAGGCTGTAGATTTGTGGTGTGGAACATCTTTTCATAGAATGCTTAATATTTTTCAAATTGCTTAAAATATTTTCAGTAACTACACTGGGTATTTTTCAGGGTATTGTTCTCTAGTTTTCCATTGTGTTTTTCTGTTGAATGCTTTAAGAGCTGTGGTGGTGCAGTGGTTAGATTGCAGTACTGCAGACTACTTCTGCTTGGCAGTTCAGCAGTTCGATTCTCACTGTTTCAAGACTCAGCCTTCCATCCTTGCAAGGTCGATAAAATGAGACCCAGATTGTTGGGGGCAATATGCTGGCTCTGTAACCTGCTTAGAGAGGGCTGTAAAGCACTGTGAAGTGGTATATAAGTCTTAAGTGCTATTGCTATAGCTAATAATTGTATTTTTAGATGATTCAGAATCACTTAGAAATTCAACACATTTGTAATTGATAGCATTCTGAATGCTCCAAAGCATGTCTTTCTGAAAACTGCTAAGTCAAAGATTATACAGAGCCTGCCTCTGGACTAAACCTGTTTTAACTTTTATTGAATTCAGGTAGCTGGAAACTGCAGTATAGCATGTCTTACACCGAAAGAACTAAAGATGAGTTTTGAAAAAATTGTACAACATTCAGCTCCTTTGGGATTTCCTCTTTAATGTTTCAACTTTGGCATTCTTAATCACAAGCCGTACATCCTGCTTGCATTTTCCATCAATTTCAAATTGAAGTTAATCATAAAACTCATTCATCTCTTCTACATGGGTGTTTGGATCATAAACTTCAATTACCATCAGATTAGATGGTTGTCCACAAAATCTAATTGATATTATTTGATCATCAATTGCATTGCAGCCAAGTATTGTTCTTACATCATTTTATTATAAAAGTAACCCCTAATTTTTATTTTCATATCCTCAGTTATAAATATGGTGATTTTCTGACTAAAAGTTTCAGTCAGTATGATGTTAATGCATCTTAGCTTGCTGATGCCAAAATGACAATTTTTAGTAGTATTATTTCATCTTTTATCGTGTTGAACTCTCCCGAGTTCATGCTTGTTTTCCATGTTTTTTACTGTAATTATTTTTGCTTCTACAGTTTCTGTAGAAATGCCCCACTTTCTGGGAATATTAGCAGGTAGATATCCCAATGGCTTTAATTCATCCATATCATAAACACCTTTAGTACCCTGGAACAGCGGTCCCCAACCGGTGGGCCGTGAGAAAATTTTGGTGGGCCGCAGAGAAATCTCACCCCCCAGAGCACCCCCTCCAAAGCAATTAATCCAGGCTGTGCAGAAACACAAGGCTGCACCGCCCAGATGGCCCGTGGGAACCCACCCCGCCTGCTCATTCCTTACCCGGTAAACTTGCCTGCTAAATTGCTTTTTTTTTTTTCCCGGCCATCAGCTGTTCCGCTGTGCTGGGAGATTTAGATTAGCTAGGAAGCAGAAAATGGTTGGATTTCTTGCTTTCTAGCTAGTCTTTAGATCTTCGTCTCTGCTTTTAAGTACAGCTGAACCTCCCCTAGGACTGAAGGTTTGCTTGCAAGCAAATTCAGTGCAGACTAACGGCAAGCAAATTTGAGAGACTGAGCTAGCCGATGGCAGATATATAGATCATTGAATGATTCTGTGAGCAACTCAGTCTGCCTGCTTTGCCTGAGTTTGGGTAAAAGTTGCTCTTTTTTAATAAAAAAATTAATATTTATATAAAAATTTATAATATTTACATACAAGCCATGCCCAGCCAGTCACACCCACAAATTAGGCTACACCCACAGAACCAGTTTGTGGTCCCTGGGATCTAAAATTATGAGTTTGGTGGTCCCTGAGGTCCAAAAGGTTCCCCTGCCCTGGAAGATCCTAAATAATATGTTGAATGTCATCTGACTAGAGATGCCCAACATTGGGCATTATATTGTGAGTCACTTTTTCTTTTCTATCCATGTGGTTTTCTTGGTAAAAATACTGAAGTGGTGTACCATTGCCTTCTCCTATGCAGCATGAATAGCTTTGCCATTGTCATTAAAATGATTGTCTGTCTCCAGCATCTTTCTATATTGGTGCTGCCCAATATAGATGCCGGCTTGCTTTAGCTGGGCAGCTGGGATG